>NW_027195059.1:320000-535000 GCF_038502225.1 Cherax quadricarinatus
TAGGGAGTTGAAGTAAGCGAGGGTAAATGAGATGGAGAAGAGAGAATGAGACAAATGAGGCTAATGAGACAGAACAAGAGGGGGGAAAGAGAGAGAGAAAATGAGGGGAAAGAGAAAGAGTAACAGACATAGAGGGGAAGAGGGAACGATAAAAATGTGGGATGGAGGGAGAGAAATTTACCGAGAATCCGCTACGGAATGAGAGACAGAAACCAACAGAAAGAGCGATAGAAAGAGAAAAGGGGAAAACGGCTGAGTGAGAGAGAGAGAGAGAGAGAGAGAGAGAGAGAGAGAGAGAGAGAGAGAGAGAGAGAGAGAGAGAGATTGTTGAGAAGATGTGCAGACCAGCTAGCAGCACCTCTAACTCGCATCTTTCAGCACTGCCTAGTACAGTGTAAATGGCCCTCTCTATGGAAAGAGGCAAATGTAGTCCCTGTTCACAAAAAGAAGAGCAGAGCAGAAATCAGCAACTACAGACCAGTGTCACTCCTGTCAATCACTGGTAAGATCCTTGAGACAATAATCTCAAGACAAATGACAGATTTTTTTGACTACCACTCACTACTTTGTGATCGTCAATATGGCTTCAGGAAAGGTTACTCTGCTGCTGATCTGTTGTTAAACCTCTCCACTAAGTGGCACCAGTCACTGGATGAATCCAAAGTCAGCTGTGTGGTAGCACTGGACATTGCTGGCGCTTTCGACCTGGTGTGGCACCAGGGCCTCTTAGCAAAACTTCAAGCACTGGGAATTGCAGGTTCTACGCTATGTCTCCTCAGTGATTACCTTCATGGTAGATCTCTAAGTGTAGTTCTCAATGGAACGGAATCAGCAAGGCATCCTATTGGGGCAAGCGTTCCACAAGGAAGCGTGCTGGGTCCACTGTTATGGAATGTCTACTTCAACGACCTTCTTCATCTCATCCCAGAATCACATGCATATGCAGACGACTGTACACTGACATTCACTTATCCAAGAGAAGAAATGCCAGCTGCTCTAAGCTACATCAATCACCAGCTGAGAGCTATATCAGCTTGGGGAAATAGATGGCAAGTAACATTTGCAGCTGAGAAAACGCAAATGATGATCGTCTCTAGGCACCATGATGGTAATGCTGGTGCAGTAGTAAGGATGAATGGGACGATGTTGGCACCTGGAGAAGAAGTTGATATCCTTGGGGTGAAATTTGACTCCAAACTAACCATGAAGAACCATGTTGTAAATCTTGCAAACAAGGCAGCCAGGAAGCTTACAGCACTTCGCCGTATCTCGCATCTGCTTGACAGTAGGGGTTGCAAGATCCTGTACGAGGCACAAGTACGCTCACACCTTGAGTATGCTCCACTTTCTTGGTTTGCCTGCCCCCCCCCTCTCATCTGCGACTGCTTGACAGAGTAGAGAACAGAGCAAGACGTCTCATCTCTCGCCTGGACCCATCCTGGATAGATCTGTCATTTCAGCAGAGCCTTCAACATAGGAGGGATGTGGGTGGCCTTACTGTTATGTACAAGGCCAATATTGTCAAAATACCACACTTGGATCCACTTCGAGGACAGCGTGAAACAAGCTTTTATGCCACAAGACGGGCAGAATGCTGGCCCACAGATGGCTCCAACTTCATCCTGTTCCGTACTTGTATGTCTCATAACAATAAAAATGCTTTCAAATGAGCTGATGTAGGTAACAGCTCTTAGCTTGCCAATAAAGTTAGGAATCCTTAACCTGTAATATAGCTGTCAATAAAGCTAGGGATCCTTAACCTTGTCAAACCCTGTGTAAAAAAGAGAGAGAGAGAGAGAGAGAGAGAGAATGAGAGAGAGTTATTAATTCATTCTTTGTTTTCTTTGCTTAAAATTGTGGTTCTCTATATTTTTCACTATTTCCCACCGAAGAGGAACCCCTGTTCACCTTAAACCTCCTTAACCGGATACATTTCCGTCAATGCGTGATCCATGAGAGGTATCCCTGTATCCCACAACCCCAGCCCCCCTCAATGCACGCGATTGGAATAGTACAGAGTGGTGCAGAAGTTTGTATTGTACTTAGATATTTGAGTTGAAGACCTGACCCGAGTCATGAGGCATTCACAAGTCCTCACTTTGAAACTCATCCAAATTTCAATCAAAATGGTATATTGAGACATATTAAGCCTAAATCTAATTCAAATATAATATTTAGAAAAAAAAACTTAAGATTTGAAGCTAAACTGTAAGAAAATGGTAAACAATACTGATAGGGTGATAATTAAGACATGTGCAGGAGTTGGATATATTTAATCATTAAACGTTTCGTCTACACAGTTGGCTTCTTCAGTCAAATACAGAGGCATCAGATGTAGCAGTGAAATGATGTAATTAGCCCATCAACCTTGGAGAAATAGTATTTGAGGTGGTCAGTCCCTCAGCCTGGAGGAGAGTCCAGCTCCATAATCTGGAACGACAAAGCTGAAGCATGAGAATGGAGTCTTCAATACTGTCTAAGGTAAGGTGGAAGATCTTTACTTTGTAGGGGACGGGACTGATACCTTCAAATTCTATTTCTCAAAGGCTGTTGGACTGATTACATCATTTCACAACTACACGTATTGACTTTGTCTTTAAAAAAGGCTATTGTGTAGGAGAAACTCGTACAAGAATGGTATACAACACGACAAGATGAGAACTAAGACACATGTGCAACATCTGGGTATCTTTATTGTAGACGTTTCGCCATCCAGTGGCATTATCAATACAAATTCCAGGACATAATTTGAAGACAGTAGAACTATATACATAAGATAAGGGAATCAGTCCCTCATATATTGTATATAGTTCTGTCTTCAAATTATGTCCTAGAATTTGTATTCATAAAGCCACTGGATGGCGAAACGTCTACAATAAAGATACCCAGATATCTGCACATGTGTCTTAGGAGAAACTTTCCAACAATAATGATAGCCAGCTGTTGCACATGTCTTAATCAGGTATTCGTTTATCTCAGAGACATCAGCATCCTAAAACACAAAAGCAAGATCGAGATTAAAGCCGCAGAGAAACTGCATTATCAGGGTAATAAAGTTGAAAGTTGGAAGCTAATTGGAAGGAAGATTCAAATTATAAATTACGTCATTAAGAAACACATTTTAAATTGACCTAATTTATTAAAAAATAGTTAACTGGGACGTATACAAACCAAAATTAACCCAAACTTTGCTCTTAGTATGACTAACCATACCCCCGGCGGGGATAGAACCCGCGGTCATAGAGTCTCAAAACTCCAGCCCATCGCGTTAGCCACTAGACCAGCTAGCCACAATAAGATTCGTCCAACTAGGTATATTTCTACACCATAGGAAGGTTAGCATAGGCCACCACTGTGACCACAAATGCAAGTTTTTACAGACGAATCTCCAGCTAGCGTGGCCGTGACGAACTCTAGCTCAAGTCCCTTCACTGCCGTCAACATGACTCAAGAAATCGTAATGACACGATTGCAAACAAACCATACCCCCGGCCGGGATTGAACCCGCGGTCAGAGAGTCTCAAAACTCCAGCCCATCTTGAGTCATGACTGACTAACTTTTAAGTAATTAGGTAAGAAAGTAAACAAGTTTGATTAAAACTTTGGGTACATGACAAAAGACTTTTTGTTTACGTTGATCTTAATTAAGGTGACGCAGATGTTAGAGGCACACAAAAGTATATTACGTAGATTTAATACAGAAAAACCCAGTAATGCCATTCACACTGTGGAAATATAAACACACATGCAGTGTTTGAGAACGTTTCGCTCACAAAGTGAGCTTTTTCAAATCACTGATCTGTTTGTGACTTAATAAAGCCCACCGTGTGAGCGAAACGTTGTCAACAAGGGATCACATTATGCTGCCTGTGTGTTTATATTTCCATTGTGTCGGTATTTTATACCATTTAATTTCATCCACACTGACTTATCTCTGATCAGAGGAGACGTTTTGCAGTTATATCACAGAAATCAATTTGATAAATACAATTTTCATATTAATCTGTGCCCAACCTAAAATAAAAACGTAGCTTAACGGGTGAAACTTCGTGTTATGAGAAACTAAATCCGAGGATAAAAAATGAAAGCTCTGGCAACCACTTAAAGGTTTCCCTTTTGGGATTCTTAATTAACCCAAAATAAAGCTTAGAAAAATAAACTTTGGATTTGAACATAGTGAAAACGCCATTATTTTCTTAATTATAATAATTATAATCGTGCACTGATTAAAACTAGATTAAGATGAACATCGAACCGTGAAGGATATCATTGGTTCCTTTTAACCAGGTGATTAACGTAAGTTTCTTATACAAAGTTCACCTCCTATCCGGGTACACATCTCGTCCGATGCGAATTTCTTTACCTAAAGATGAGGTGGAAAGGCTGACTAACATAACTTATCTCCATCCTTTGGGACTGACCACCTCAGATTATTTCACCAAGGCTGATGGACTGATTATATTATCTTTGTCTTGCCACTACTGCTGCCTACAGTACATTCTCATCTGTATTTGACTGATGAAGCCTACCGTGTAGGCGAAACGTTTCGACACTGAAGATACCCAACTGTTGCACATGTGTCTTACTTATAACTGCATTAGTATTATTAAAAGATGTATTATTATTATTATTACTATTATTAACCATGGGGAGCAGTAAACTCTTTTGGATCACTCAGCACCTGTGGTATGAAGCGATTCCTTATTGGGATATTTTGTCCAAACATAGAAAATACTGTGTATATATTATGAACATCTATCACCTATTTACCTAAAATACCCAGAATTCACCTTGAGGAGGTGGCTGATCTTCGAGTTCCCTACATGCAAAATAATTGCACAAGAACTAGTAATACAATCTTACTGAGTTTGGAACACGACTCGTACATTAATGATCAGAATTCTGTCAAAAGCATTTTTTTGACAGTTTTTTTCAAGAAATCGAACATCGCCTGGAATGGTAGCAATATTAGGAATATAAAAATATATTTCTCACTAATTTCATTGATTTTTCCCTCAAATTCAGGGATCTTCTGTTCTCACTTGACAATTCTGTCAGATATTGATATCAATACTGAGAGTAAAAATCAAATGGATTGATACGTTTATTGAGAACGGTTAAAATGTTCTTAAATACAGTAACGTTACCTACACTAAATTTCATTTGCTAACTTTCCAGACTATCAAGAAATGCACGAAGGTAATCTCAAATCCAGTAGCTTAAGATTCAGTTTACTGAATTATTAAATATATCTTTTAAATTGCAAAAAGTGGGTCTCACAATACGTCTCTGAAGTAATGAGAATATCGTCCTTACGTTCCATTTCCAGGAACAACTTCAGCTATGCTCGAAGTTCAAACACTCACTTCCAGACATTATCCCTGGAAAGCCTGCGCTCTTAGGAGTGTGGGAGAGCCTAATGTTTTGAATCCATGTCTTGCATAGTTGCTATTAAAGGCCAGAGTTCTGTGCTTCAGCGTTGGCTACTGCTTCCAGGATCGTGCTAAGCTGATTAGGAAGGGTTCCAGATTCCAGTGATTCTCTCTTTAGCCGTGCTCGCTAATTAGTGGATAGAGATCAAGCCTCCAGTGTTCCTTGCAGTGAATGACCCAAATGATGCAACAGACTATGCAAACAAATGACAGATGATGCAACAAAATTACTTAGTAATGCTAAATCTTTGACACAGTGTCGATTCCAACTTAATCGTAGCCTCGTGTGTACAGACCTTTAACAAATTACAAAAATGATAACGCAAGACGAGAAGAAAGGTGACAGTTTTCCCACAACTTCTGCAACACAAAACAGATACGAATATTTAACCTTTGGTGTTATGTTGTCTCACGAAAACGTAATGACACGATTGCAAACAAACCATACCACGGGTGGGGATAGAACCCACGGTCTGGAGTATAAAATCACCCATAAATTGATGAATAAGACATGTGCAGCAGTATGGTATCTTTATTATTGGTAGGTAAAAGGACACAAGTGCAACTAATGCTGCAATTTATTGTGGCAACGTTTCGCACTCCAGGAGCTTTGGTAAGCTGTTATTTCTACCACCATCTTTATTACTGAAACGTATCGCCTACATTTCTTCGGTCAAATACAAAGGCAGAAGGTGTACTATTATAATCAAGGGGGAAGAGCTAAACCCGTAGGATTATAGAGCGCCTGTAGGGGGGATGGAAGGTATTCAGGCTTAATTCAGGAAACTGGAGCACAGTTCCAGTTCCCTAGATCAAGAGCCCTCACCAGCATCAAGGAACCTTCATTGAGGGGGCAGTAGCGAAGGAGAGATGATGTAATCAACCCAACAATCCTGGAGAAACAGCATTTGTCCACCCAAACTGTGGTACATGCGCCTTATTTATCCTCCTTGGTATTGCCCGGGAAAATATGCCTCACAAGTGAAAGCTGGGAACATGAACTCGCATCTAATTCATTCAGCAGGTACGTAAAAATACCAGAGAATATTTAATCTTTTGTTTAGGAGGGTTCTAGCGAATATTTTTTTTTTTAGGTCCAATTTCAATGAAATTTTTACAGTGATTTAAGCAGCATTTGAAACCTACACTCTGTGTTTGTAGTGACTTAAAAGATATAGAAAAAAAAATAGCAGGGAGGAGGAAAACGCAGAGAAAATAGTG
The DNA here is from genome assembly GCF_038502225.1 of Cherax quadricarinatus. Classification (NCBI taxonomy): domain Eukaryota; kingdom Metazoa; phylum Arthropoda; class Malacostraca; order Decapoda; family Parastacidae; genus Cherax; species Cherax quadricarinatus. The sequence continues at coordinate 326,654 of NW_027195059.1, forward strand.
ATAGGAGGACTATGGGACAAGAATCATAGAAAGTGGATCGCGTGGATAGATCCCCGCTGTACTGTAGCTTGGGCAGCAGACTTCTGCCATAAGGATAACAGGTGACATTGCTCTGACAGCAGAACCACAGCAGGAAGGCACTGGATAACGATGAACATGGGAATGACAGCAGGAGAAAGGCAGACCAAGAGTAAACCATAGAGTGGTATATATCTTGGTAACAAATACCGACAAACGGATTTAGAAAGACACGTTAGTAAACATTAGGGTATATTAGAAAATGTTTCGGTTCTGGGACCTTGATCGCTTCACAAGTGATTAAGGTCCCAGAACCGAAACGTTTTCTAATATATAGACCAAACCACAGAATATCAGAATAAGGACACCGAAGAATCGCTTGAAGAAAGCGTGAGCATTGGTGAACAAGGTCAAGGGAAGAGGAACGAAGAAGAACCAGAGGCTCACCTGAAGAAAGGTGACTAATGGGAGAGCTGGAGACAAACTAGAAACCCCGGAACGGATGGGGTTTGAATTCATAGCGAACGAGTCATAAAACGCCAGGCCAGTGCGTTAACCACTAGGCTTACGCACCTCGGCAGAGGTCTAGGAAGACGAGGAAAAAATCCAGGAAGAGGCTTGAAAATAGGACTGCAAGCAAAACTTCCATGGGCAGAAAACACACAAATAACCCGCCTATGGAAGAGAGAAGCTTAGACGACGTGTCGGTCCATCTCGGACCATTTGAACCATTGTTCCAGTCACAGTATTGTGCCTCTTTTGTTCCTTGCAGAGAACATTAAAATATAGATAGGAGAGAGCAGGAGAGAGAGAGTGGTAATCGAGGAAGTAGAGCTGTCCCTGGTTACGAACAAATCACAACAGAAAAATATAGAAAGAAAGCAATTCTGTCTACAATCTTCAGACATCTGAGAGACTTGATCAACACGAAGTCCCTAGTGGACCAACTTGTAGAATTAAACAGATCATGTGAACGTGAAAAATGAACATGTAAGTGAAGCACTGCAAGTGTCAAGCTCCCCAGACCAAGATAAACAATAGCAACAACAAGAAGAGTTGTGTCAGGCCTGACGGAAAAGCTCGGGCAATGACAAAACGTTAACAAAATTTATCTGTAGACCCATGAGGATATGGTAATTAAAAGGACTTATAAAGGAGCTTTGGTAGTGAGTTGGGAAGCTGAGGACTATGAACTAGGGGGCAAAAAGCCCCAAGAAGAGCAGCAGACATACAAAGGATGCAGAGCCCTGCATGAAGTAACAGCAGTAAGGAACTGGTGCTAAAAATCTTTTGCAGCAGACAGGTGGACAGGAGTGAAAGGAAGATAATAAGGTTTTCAAGGTACAGGTATACATGAGTATAATTATCATACTAATATAAATTAAATAGGATGACCCAAAAAAGTCAAGGTCATTTATTTCTACTGGGGGGTCCTTAAGGAATTCTAAGTGACTTATTTACGCTGGGGTCCTTAAAAAATTCTAAGTGACTTATTTTCACTGGGGTCCTTAAAATATTCTAAGTGACTTATTTCCACTGGGGTCCTTAAAAAATTCTAAGTGACTTATTTCCACTGGGGTCCTTAAAAAATTCTAAGTGACTTATTTCCACTGGGGTCCTTAAATTCTAAGTGACTTATTTCCACTGGGGTCCTTAAATTCTAAGTGACTTATTTCCACTGGGGTCGTTAAAGAAGACAACGTGGAAGATGACCTTCAACATACTGGGGTCGTTAAAGACAACGTGGAAGACGACCTTCAACACACTGGGGTCGTTAAAGACAACGTGGAAGACGACCTTCAACACACTGGGGTCGTTAAAGAAGACAACGTGGAAGATGACCTTCAACACACTGGGGTCGTTAAAGACAACGTGGAAGACGACCTTCAACACACTGGGGTCGTTAAAGACAACGTGGAAGACGACCTTCAACACACTGGGGTCGTTAAAGAAGACAACGTGGAAGACGACCTTCAACACACTGGGGTCGTTAAAGAAGACAACGTGGAAGACTACCTTCAACACACTGGGGTCGTTAAAGAAGACAACGTGGAAGACGACCTTCAACACACTGGGGTCGTTAAAGAAGACAACGTGGAAGACGACCTTCAACACGCTGGGGTCGTTAAAGAAGACAACGTGGAAGACGACCTTCAACACACTGGGGTCGTTAATTAAAGAAGACAACGTGGAAGACGACCCTCAACACACTGGGGTCGTTAAAGAAGACAACGTGGAAGACGACCTTCAACACACTGGGGTCGTTAAAGACAACGTGGAAGACGACCTTCAACACACTGGGGTCGTTAAAGAAGACAACGTGGAAGACGACCTTCAACACGCTGGGGTCGTTAAAGTAGACAACGTGGAAGACGACCTTCAACACACTGGGGTCGTTAAAGAAGACAACGTGGAAGACGACCTTCAACACACTGGGGTCGTTAAAGAAGACAACGTGGAAGACGACCTTCAACACACTGGGGTCGTTAAAGAAGACAGCGTGGAAGACGACCTTCAACACACTGGGGTCGTTAAAGAAGACAACGTGGAAGACGACCTTCAACACACTGGGGTCGTTAAAGAAGACAACGTGGAAGACGACCTTCAACACACTGGGGTCGTTAAAGAAGACAACGTAGAAGACGACCTTCAACACACTGGGGTCGTTAATTAAAGAAGACAACGTGGAAGACGACCCTCAACACACTGGGGTCGTTAAAGAAGACACCGTGGAAGATGACCTTCAACACACTGGGGTCGTTAAAGAAGACAACGTGGAAGACGACCTTCAACACACTGGGGTCGTTAAAGAAGACAACGTGGAAGACGACCTTCAACACGCTGGGGTCGTTAAAGAAGACAACGTGGAAGACGACCTTCAACACACTGGGGTCGTTAAAGAAGACAACGTGGAAGACGACCTTCAACACACTGGGGTCGTTAAAGACAACGTGAAAGACGACCTTCAACACACTGGGGTCGTTAAAGAAGACAACGTGGAAGACGACCTTCAACACACTGGGGTCGTTAAAGAAGACAACGTGGAAGACTACCTTCAACACACTGGGGTCGTTAAAGAAGACAACGTGGAAGACGACCTTCAACACACTGGGGTCGTTAAAGAAGACAACGTGGAAGACGACCTTCAACACACTGGGGTCGTTAATTAAAGAAGACAACGTGGAAGACGACCCTCAACACACTGGGGTCGTTAAAGAAGACAACGTGGAAGACGACCTTCAACACACTGGGGTCGTTAAAGACAACGTGGAAGACGACCTTCAACACACTGGGGTCGTTAAAGAAGACAACGTGGAAGACGACCTTCAACACACTGGGGTCGTTAAAGAAGACAACGTGGAAGACGACCTTCAACACACTGGGGTCGTTAAAGACAACGTGAAAGACGACCTTCAACACACTGGGGTCGTTAAAGAAGACAACGTGGAAGACGACCTTCAACACACTGGGGTCGTTAAAGAAGACAACGTGGAAGACTACCTTCAACACACTGGGGTCGTTAAAGAAGACAACGTGGAAGACGACCTTCAACACGCTGGGGTCGTTAAAGAAGACAACGTGGAAGACGACCTTCAACACACTGGGGTCGTTAAAGAAGACAACGTGGAAGACGACCTTCAACACACTGGGGTCGTTAAAGACAACGTGAAAGACGACCTTCAACACACTGGGGTCGTTAAAGAAGACAACGTGGAAGACGACCTTCAACACACTGGGGTCGTTAAAGAAGACAACGTGGAAGACTACCTTCAACACACTGGGGTCGTTAAAGAAGACAACGTGGAAGACGACCTTCAACACACTGGGGTCGTTAAAGAAGACAACGTGGAAGACGACCTTCAACACACTGGGGTCGTTAATTAAAGAAGACAACGTGGAAGACGACCCTCAACACACTGGGGTCGTTAAAGAAGACAACGTGGAAGACGACCTTCAACACACTGGGGTCGTTAAAGACAACGTGGAAGACGACCTTCAACACACTGGGGTCGTTAAAGAAGACAACGTGGAAGACGACCTTCAACACGCTGGGGTCGTTAAAGACAACGTGGAAGACGACCTTCAACACACTGGGGTCGTTAAAGAAGACAACGTGGAAGACGACCTTCAACACACTGGGGTCGTTAAAGAAGACAACGTGGAAGACGACCTTCAACACACTGGGGTCGTTAAAGAAGACAGCGTGGAAGACGACCTTCAACACACTGGGGTCGTTAAAGAAGACAACGTGGAAGACGACCTTCAACACACTGGGGTCGTTAAAGAAGACAACGTGGAAGACGACCTTCAACACACTGGGGTCGTTAAAGAAGACAACGTAGAAGACGACCTTCAACACACTGGGGTCGTTAATTAAAGAAGACAACGTGGAAGACGACCCTCAACACACTGGGGTCGTTAAAGAAGACACCGTGGAAGATGACCTTCAACACACTGGGGTCGTTAAAGAAGACAACGTGGAAGACGACCTTCAACACACTGGGGTCGTTAAAGAAGACAACGTGGAAGACGACCTTCAACACGCTGGGGTCGTTAAAGAAGACAACGTGGAAGACGACCTTCAACACACTGGGGTCGTTAAAGAAGACAACGTGGAAGACGACCTTCAACACACTGGGGTCGTTAAAGACAACGTGAAAGACGACCTTCAACACACTGGGGTCGTTAAAGAAGACAACGTGGAAGACGACCTTCAACACACTGGGGTCGTTAAAGAAGACAACGTGGAAGACGAGCTTCAACACACTGGGGTCGTTAAAGAAGACAACGTGGAAGACGACCTTCAACACACTGGGGTCGTTAAAGAAGACAACGTGGAAGACGACCTTCAACACACTGGGGTCGTTAAAGAAGACAACGTGGAAGACGACCTTCAACACACTGGGGTCGTTAAAGACAACGTGGAAGACGACCTTCAACACACTGGGGTCGTTAAAGAAGACAACGTGGAAGACGACCTTCAACACACTGGGGTCGTTAAAGAAGACAACGTGGAAGACGACCTTCAACACACTGGGGTCGTTAAAGAAGACAACGTGGAAGACGACCCTCAACACGAGCCTCGACTCTCACATTCGATCTTTACATTTTCCATATACAGAGTTCGTAATGTATAATGGTACACATGAGCAGTTGATAGCAATGATGCTGATGAGATCATGTATAAGTGGCCAAGGGATGTACAACAGTGGCCAAGGGATGTACAACAGTGGCCAAGGGAAGTACAACAGTGGCCAAGGGATGTATAACAGTGGCCAAGGGATGTACAACAGTGGCCAGAGGATGTACAACAGTGGCCAAGGGATGTACAACAGTGGCCAAGGGATGTACAACAGTGGCCAAGGGATGTACAACAGTGGCCAAGGGATGTACAACAGTGGCCAGAGGATGTAAAACAGTGGCCAGAGGATGTACAACAGTGGCCAAGGGATGTACAACAGTGGCCAAGGGATGTACAACAGTGGCAAAGGGATGTACAACAGTGGCCAAGGGATGTACAACAGTGGCCAGAGGATGTACAACAGTGGCCAAGGGATGTACAACAGTGGCCAAGGGATGTACAACAGTGGCCAAGGGATGTACAACAGTGGCCAAGGGATGTACAACAGTGGCCAAGGGATGTACAACAGTGGCCAGAGGATGTACAACAGTGGCCAGAGGATGTACAACAGTGGCCAAGGGATGTACAACAGTGGCCAAGGGATGTACAACAGTGGCCAAGGGATGTACAACAGTGGCCAAGGGATGTACAACAGTGGCCAGAGGATGTAAAACAGTGGCCAGAGGATGTACAACAGTGGCCAAGGGATGTACAACAGTGGCCAAGGGATGTACAACAGTGGCCAAGGGATGTACAACAGTGGCCAAGGGATGTACAACAGTGGCCAGAGGATGTACAACAGTGGCCAAGGGATGTACAACAGTGGCCAAGGGATGTACAACAGTGGCCAAGGGATGTACAACAGTGGCCAAGGGATGTACAACAGTGGCCAAGGGATGTACAACAGTGGCCAAGGGATGTACAACAGTGGCCAAGGGATGTACAACAGTGGCCAAGGGATGTACAACAGTGGCCAAGGGATGTACAACAGTGGCCAAGGGATGTACAACAGTGGCCAAGGGATGTACAACAGTGGCCAAGGGAAGTACAACAGTGGCCAAGGGATGTACAACAGTGGCCAAGGGATGTACAACAGTGGCCAAGAGATGTACAACAGTGGCCAGAGGATGTACAACAGTGGCCAGAGGATGTACAACAGTGGCCAAGGGATGTACAACAGTGGCCAGGGGATGTACAACAGTGGCCATATGTACAACAGTGGCCAGAGGATGTACAATAGTGGCCAGAGGATGTACAACAGTGGCCAGAGGATGAACAACAGTGGCCAGAGGATGTACAACAGTGACCAGAGGATGTACAACAGTGGCCAGAGGATGTACAACAGTGGCCAGAGGATGTACAACAGTGGCCAGAGGATGTACAGCAGTGGTCAAAGGATGTGCAGCAGTGGCCAGGGGATGTACAACAGTGGCCATATATACAACAGTGGCCAGGGGATGTACAACAGTTGTTAGAGGATGTACAACTGTAACAAGTGGATGTACAGCAGTGGCTAGATGTACAACGGTGGCCAGGGAATGTACAACAGTGACCAGAGGATGTACAACAGTGGCCAGATGTACAACAGTGGCCAGGGGATGTACACGTGGCCAGGGAATGTACAACAGTGACAAGAGGATGTACAACAATGGCCAGATGTACAACAGTTGCAAGGGGATGTACAACAGTGGCCGGAGAATGTACAACAGTGGCCAAGGGATGCACGACAGTGCCCAGAGGATGTACAAGTGGCCAGTGGATGTACACCAGTGGCCAGGGAATGTACGACAGTGGCCATGGGAACAAGTGGCCAGGGGATGTACAACAGTGGCCAGGGATTGTACAACAGTGACTAGAGGATGTACAACAATGGCCAGGGGATGTACGACAGAGGCCAGATGTACGACAGTGGCCAGGGGATGTAAGACAATGGCCAGGGGATGTACAACAGTGGCCAGGGAATGTATAACAGTGACCAGAGGATGAACAACAGTGACCAGAGGATGAACAGTGACCAGAGGATGTACAACAGTGGCCAGAGGATGTACAACAGTGACCAGAGGATGAACAACAGTGACCAGAGGATGAACAACAGTGACCAGAGGATGAACAACAGTGACCAGAGGATGAGCAACAGTGACCAGAGGATGAACAACAGTAACCAGAGGATGTACAACAGTGACCAGAGGATGTACAACAGTGACCAGAGGATGAGCAACAGGGACCAGAGGATGAACAACAGTGACCAGAGGATGTACAACAGTGACCAGAGGATGTACAACAGTGACCAGACGATGTATAACAGTGACCAGAGGATGTACAACAGTGGCCAGGGGATGTACGACAGTGGCCAGACCAGGGATGTACAACAGTGACCAGAGGATGTACAACAGTGACCAGAGGATGTACAACAGTGACCAGAGGATGAACAACAGTGACAGTGAAGAGGATGTACAACAGTGACAGTGACAGAGGATGACCAGAGGAACAACAGTAACCAGAGGATGTACAACAGTGACCAGAGGATGTACAACAGTGACCAGAGGATGTACAACAGTGACCAGAGGATGAACAACAGTGACCAGAGGATATACAGCAGTGACCAGAGGATGTACAAAAGTGACCAGAGGATGAACAACAGTGACAAGAGGATGTACAACAGTGACCAGATGTACAACAGTGACCAGACGATGTACAGCAGTGACCAGAGGATGTACAACAGTGGCCAGGGGATGTACGACAGTGGCCAGGTGTACGACAGTGGCCAGGGGATGTACGACAGTGGCCAGGGGATGTACAACAGTGACCAGAGGATGTACAACAGTGACCAGAGGATGTACAACAGTGACCAGAGGATGAACAACAGTGACCAGAGGATGTACAACAGTGACCAGAGGATGAACAACAGTGACCAGAGGATGTACAACAGTGACCAGAGGATGTACAACAGTGACCAGAGGATGAACAACAGTGACCAGAGGATGTACAACAGTGACCAGAGGATGAACAACAGTGACCAGACGATGTACAACAGTGACCAGAGGATGTACAGCAGTGACCAGAGGATGTACAACAGTGACCAGAGGATGTACAACAGTGACCAGAGGATGTACAACAGTGGCCAGGGGATGTACGACAGAGGCCAGATGTACGACAGTGGCCAGGGGATGTACGACAGTGGCCAGGGGATGTACAACAGTGACCAGAGGATGTACAACAGTGACCAGAGGATGTACAACAGTGACCAGAGGATGAACAACGGTGACCAGAGGATGTACAACAGTGACCAGAGGATGAATAACAGTGACCAGAGGATGTACAACAGTGACCAGAGGATGTACAACAGTGACCAGAGGATGTACAACAGTGACCAGAGGATGAACAACAGTGACCAGAGGATGTATAGCAGTGACCAGAGAATGTACAACAGTGACCAGAGGATGAACAACAGTGACCAGAGGATGTACAACAGTGACCAGAGGATGTACAACAGTGATCAGACGATGTACAGCAGTGACCAGAGGATGTACAACAGTGACCAGAGGATGTACAACAGTGACCAGAGGATGAGCAACAGTGACCAGAGGATGTACAACAGTGACCAGAGGATGAACAACAGTGACCAGAGGATGAACAACAGTGACCAGAGGATGTACAACAGTGACCAGAGGATGTACAACAGTGACCAGAGGATGTACAACAGTGACCAGAGGATGAACAACAGTGACCAGAGGATGTACAACAGTGATCAGACGATGTACAGCAGTGGCCAGAGGATGTACAACAGCGACCAGAGGATGAACAACAGTGACCAGAGGAGAAACAACAGTGACCAGAGGATGAACAACAGTGACCAGAGGATGAACAACAGTGACCAGAGGATGTACAACAGTGACCAGAGGATGAACAACAGTGACCAGAGGATGAACAACAGTGACCAGAGGATGAACAACAGTGACCAGAGGATGTACAACAGACTGAGCACTTAATGTACACAGGAGTGGCTAGAAAATGTACAGCATAAAGATTGAATGACATAGTACACAACAGGCTTTATTTATGACAACGTTTCGTCCTGTTTCGAGCTTCATGAGATTGGTAAACCTCTACAAGAGAAGCTTATTTTGCAACATGATTCTCGTCAGTGCAAAAAGACTTAGTGAGCAGGTTTCTTAACCAAATTCATTCACGATAATATAGGAAGACCCTTAGTAGGGCGAAGCTCAGTTGCTTTGACTCAGGGTCGTGTAACGCTAAACAAATCTATCTCGCAGACGTGAAGACCTGGACAATTTATCTCGCAGATGTGAAGACCTGGACAATTTATCTTGCAGTTGTGAAGACCTGGACAATTTATCTCGTAGCTGTGAAGACCTGGACAATTTATTTCTCAGATGTGAAGACCTGGACAATTTATCTCGCAGACGTGAAGACCTGGACAATTTATCTCGCAGACGTGAAGACCTGGACAATTTATCTCGCAGATGTGAAGACCTGGACAATTTATCTCGCAGATGTGAAGACCTGGACAATTTATCTCGCAGATGTGAAGACCTGGACAATTTATCTCGCAGATGTGAAGACCTGGACAATTTATCTCGCAGATGTGAAGACCTGGACAGTTTATCTCTCACATGTGAAGACCTGGACAATTTATCTCGCAGATGTGAAGACCTGGACAATTTATCTTGCAGCTGTGAAGACCTGGACAATATCTCGTAGCTGTGAAGACCTGGACAATTTATCTCTCAGATGTGAAGACCTGGACAATTTATCTCCCAGACGTGAAGACGTGGACAATTTATCTCGTAGATGTGAAGACCTGGACAATTTATCTCGCAGATGTGAAGACCTGGACAATTTATCTCGCAGATGTGAAGACCTGGACAATTTATCTCTCAGATGTGAAGACCTGGACAATTTATCTCGCAGATGTGAAGACCTGGACAATTTATCTCGCAGATGTGAAGACCTGGACAATTTATCTCGCAGATGTGAAGACCTGGACAATTTATCTCGCAGATGTGAAGACCTGGACAATTTATCTCGCAGATGTGAAGACCTGGACAATTTATCTCGCAGATGTGAAGACCTGGACAATTTATCTCGCAGATGTGAAGACCTGGACAATTTATCTCGTAGCTGCGAAGACCTGGACAATTTATCTCGTAGCTGCGAAGAACTGGACAATTTATCTCGTAGCTGCGAAGAACTGGACAATTTATCTCGTAACTGTGAAGAACTGGACAATTTATCTCAGTTGTGAAGAACTGGACAATTTATCTCGTAGCTGTGAAGACCTGGACAATTTATCTCGTAGCTGTGAAGACCTGGACAATTTATCTCGTAGCTGTGAAGACCTGGACAATTTATCTCGTAGCTGTGAAGACCTGGACAATTTATCTCGTAGCTGTGAAGACCTGGACAATTTATCTCGTAGCTGTGAAGACCTGGACAATTTATCTCGCAGATGTGAAGACCTGGACAATTTATCTCGCAGATGTGAAGACCTGGACAATTTATCTCGCAGATGTGAAGACCTGGACAATTTATCTCGCAGATGTGAAGACCTGGACAATTTATCTCCCAGATGTGAAGGCCTGGACAATTTATCTCGTAGCTGTGAAGGACTGGATAATTTATCTCGTAGCTGTGAAGGACTGGACATATTATCTCATAGCAGTGAAGAACTGGACAATTTATCTCGCAGATGTGAAGAACTGGACAATTTATCTCATGGCTGTGAAGACCTGGACAGTTTATCTCATATCTGTGAAGACCTGGACAACTTATCATCATCTGTCAACAACTGGACACTCTGTCGTCATGTATGAAGAACTCAACAACGTATCCAACAGCCTTGAAATACTAGACAATATGTTCTGTCTCATAACTAAAAGAACGAGGTGGTCATTCGTCATTCGTTCCAACTTGATGCGTTTCTTGGGACCTCGAGGAGAAGTCAAGTGCTTACTTTATGGACGGTGCAGTCTTTATGCCACTCTTCACTCTGCTTGATGTGTTGGGTGTTCCTCCTCACCAGACTTCCTACTCACTCAGGCATGTTGAGAGCAGCGACTAAAAGGAAATGGTCAGGGATCTCGAGACGACGCTAAAGGCTTTTTATAAGGAGTAATGGTCACTGTTGTGGGGGAATGTGGGAAGTTCTAGTATCTCCTCGTCAGAGTTTTCCTTCTCAGACAAATTGTTAGGGATCTTTGAGATGACGGTAAGTGGTTGTTATAAGGTGTAATTGATTTTGGTTTCTAAAGTTGGGTTTCACCTGCTGTTACGTATTTTCCAAAAAAAGAAATACCTCTAGTTTTTGATAAATTAGACACATATGCAACTCTTGGGTATCTTTATTGAGGAAACGTTTCGCCAAACAGTGGCTTCATCAGTCCATACGTAGGAGAAACTTGAAGAACAGGAGGAGAATGAGGTAATCAGTCCCTCAACCTTGAGTCGATGTGTTCAGTCTAATTTATCAACATGTCGGTTCTCTGAACCATTCATCTACAAACCTCTAGTTTTGGATGGGATTTCTCTCTTCTTTTAAGGTTTGTGTGTAATAATGAAAGAATGCCTCTTTTGCCAGGCTTCAAACTTCAAAAATTGGTACTCTTCAGAAAAGTTCGGATTGTTATTGAGTTGTGTAGGTTCCAACGTGACGATTTCTTGACGAGTAAGATTGGGTATCATTACTGTTGGAACGTTTCGCCCACGAGGTAGGCGTCTTCAATGTGACGCAAATGTAATATAATGTTGGAAAAATTACAGATAATATGTTAGGTAAAAGGATACGAGTGAAACCTGTGCGACTTCTGTTGTGGCAACGTTTCGCTCTCCAGGGTGCTAGCGAAATATATTTTTTTATTTTTGGTCCAATTTCAATGAAATTTTTACAGTTAAGCAGCATTTGAAACCTACACACTGTGTTTGTAGTGATTTAAATAATGAACTATTCTATAGGGCATAAAACTCTCCCTTATCTACAAAACTGGTAAGACGTACAACGCTCTAGTTAACATCAGATGAAAGATAAGGGATAGATAATCTTGGTACTAACCCAGTTTGAGCGAAAATGTAAATAGATTGCATAATAAAAATGTTTAAGTTCATTATCTTTTTAAGGATTTTTTGGGGAGAAAAAAAGATCAATATAAACAAAGCGGAAAAAAATATCACAAATCCCCTGTGCATGCTAGTAGAACCATCATTACTTAATAACGTGTGCAAAAATCATGACACATCTATTAATACTTTTCGCCAAAAGTGGAAAATAATTTCAATAATTTATTCCTGAGTTAAACATATATTACGTTTTCTGTAAAACTCTACGGTCATGACGCGCCATATTTCAGTATGTTGCACCACACAACACATGTTGACAACCCACAGGTGACTGAGCTGTTATAAGAACACAAGAACATAAGAAAGAAGGAACACTGCAACAGGCCTACTGACCCATGCGGAGCAGGTCCATGTCCTCCCCCTTCCGGATTAGACCAATGACCCACCCCTCTGGGATTAGCCCAATGACCCACCCCTCTGGGATTAGCCCAATGACCCACCCAGTCTGGTCACCTCCACTCAAGGTTGGAGCACTGCACCAGACCCAACAGCACAAGCTAGTCAGGGTCAACTCACACCCACCCACACCCACTCATGTATTTATCTAACCTATTTTTAAAACTGCACAACGTTTTAGCTTGCACTTGAATGAAGTCCTCAGATAAGTTGTAATGTAGTGTATTTAGAATAAAACAATCATAAAAATTGTAATTTCTGGAGGAAAAAAAAACATGAATTGCCATCATGTCTTTTTGATGACAGCAAGAACGAAAAAATTACGTTTTTGAAAAACATATTTAGAAATAAGATAGAAACAAATTGATTACATCAACATGTTGCCAGAATTTTCCACTATGTTTTGGTAAGAATTTTTTTTCCATAATTAATTAATTTTTCTTTTTTATCACTCCTAAAAAAAATTCCCATCCTCCTTTGTCAAGCCGTGGCTTGACAAAGCCACGGCTTGACACCAACGGCAGGGAAGTCCTTAAACTCCCAAACCTGTGTGCTAACCACTAGGCCAGGGACTTGAGATAATGCACGCCATGCTGGTGGGGGATTTGTTTGTAAATGCGTGCATTTATAGTCACAGTGGTGGCCCATGTTAACCTCCCTATGGTGTTTAGAAATATATATTTTTTCTGGCATATAAGGCGCACAGCGGAAGCATCATAAATGTAAATTAGTAATCGTATTCAAGGGCTAATTATCTTCTTACTTTAAGCTACGGCCTAACTCAAAGCCTACCCTTGACGCTGACCATATAAGGCACAGGCTGATTTTCCAAGACTAGGAAACACAGCGCTTCTTATATGCCGGAAAATACGGTACCTAGATGGATGAATCTTTTTAGAGCCAACTGGTTAACGCGTTGGCCTGGGAACCTTAAGACTTCCCTTCCATGGGTTCAAGCCCCACCCGTTCCGGAATTTTATTACAGCTCCTGGGCTTCACGAGGTTAATTCCTGTATCTCCCAGGAAGATCCAGGAATTAACTCCTGTGTCTTTACTCCTGAAGAAGTTAAGACGCAGTTCCACTGCTTGAGTGATATGAGATACAGATACAATATTTGTTGACTGTGTATATTAAATTGGTATAAAATTGAGACAAGTTGTTAGGTAAGACACATATGCAACAGTTAGGTATCTTAATTTCGAAACGTTTCGCCTGTCGGTATTTTATACCATTTTGATGTTCACCTAATATCTTGCTGACTGTGCCGAGGTACCTTACCTCTGGTATACCTTTGACGAGTTGCGAGAACTGTTCTACGCCCAGTGCCCGGCCTTGGGCCAGGCTCGAGGTGCAGGGAGGTGGGGTTACTGGATATGTTGATATATGCTGTTTCGCACAGCTATCAAAACGTGTTGATCCATTTTTTCTTTTACTGGGAACAATAGCGTCTTGTCATTGGTCAAACTCGACAGTGAGCAAAACGTTGCACCAATAAGAACTTGGTCTGAAACGTTTCTTTTGCTTTCATTAAGATATCTCACCCATGTACGTGAGGAATGTACGTGACGGCTGTACCTGGGGACAGTACCTGTGGACCATACCTTGGGACCGTACCTGGGGACTGTACCTGGAGACTGTACCTGTGGACCGTACATGAGGACTGTACCTGGGGACAGTACATGGGACGGTAGTTGGGGACTGTACCCGAGGACTGTACCTGGGGACCGACCTTGGGACTGTTCCTGTGGACTGTACCTGGGGACTGTACGTGGGGACCGTACCTGGGGATTGTACCTGGGGACTGTACCTGGGGACTGTACCTGGGGACTGTACCTGGGGACTGTGCCTGGGGACTGTGCCTGGGGACTGTGCCTGGGGACTGTGCCTGGGGACTGTGCCTGGGGACTGTGCCTGGGGACTGTGCCTGGGGACCGTACCTGGGGATTGTACCTGGGGACCGTACCTGGGGACCGTGCTTGGGGACCGTACCTGGGGACTGTGCCTGGGGACTGTACCTGGGGACTGTACTTGGGGACCGTACTTGGGGACCGTACCTGGGGACTGTACCTGGGGACCGTACCTGGGGACCGTACCTGGGGACCGTACCTGGGGACCGTACCTGGGCACCGTACCTGGGAAACGTACCAAAAGAATATACATGAAAATGGTCACTATTTACTAAACCTTCGAATCTTATGGGGAGCGCTAAGCACGTAGGGAATATACAGCACTTAATCTTCTAATTAAGATGTTATTTAAGTGTTCTTCAGGTAAGTGTTTAACGCCCTATTTAAAAAACATAACATAAAAAGTTGAAGGTGCTATAAAGACAACTTTTGATATTACGGTGAAAGTTGCGACCGTCTTCATTACCTTTAGTAACTTCCTAGTTTATCAACTGGCTCTGTCTCTCTCTCTCTCTGCCTGTCTGTCTCTCTCTCTCTCTCTCTCTCTCTCTCTCTCTCTCTCTCTCTCTCTCTCTCTCTCTCTCTCTCTATTTCTCTTACTTCTCATTCGCTCACTCCTTTTCATTCTGTGAGGGGTGTTTTTGTGTGTGGGTGTTTGCGTGTGTGGGGGTGTTTGTATGTGTTGGGGGTGTTTGTGTGCGTGTGTGGGGGTGTTTGTGTGTGTGTGGGTGATGTGTGTGGGTGGTGTATATGTGTGTGTGTATGTGTGTGTGTGTGTGTGTGTGTGTGTGTGTGTGTGTGTGTGTGTGTGTGTGTGTGTGTGTGTGTGTGTGTGTGTGGGTGTTGTGTGTGGGTGGAGTGTGTTTGTGTGTGTGTGGGTGGTGTGTGTGTGTGTGTGGGTGGTGTGTGTGTTTTTGTGGGTGATGTGTGTGTGTTATATCTTCCTCTTCCTGTCTTTCTTTTCCTCCTGTGTTTTCCTTCCTATATTCCTGTATCCTTCCATTTTGTCTTCTCCCCCTCTGCCATCTCTTCCTTTCTTCACCTACCTCCTAGATTCCTCCTCTCTTTTCCTTTCTTCCTTATTTCATGTCTTTCCCAAAGCCGTTTTCTCTCCCATTTCCTCTCTTCCCCTCCTTCTGCATTATTCTCCAGTCTTCACCTTTTATCTTCCCCTCCTCTCTTCCCCTCTTTCTATTTTCCCTTCTGTCTTTCTGCCTTCTCATCCTTCTCTTGCCAGCTTCCCTCCTCCTCCTCCTAGTGTTGTCTTCCACTCCTCCCGTCTTCCTCTCCCCCTCTCCCTCCTCCTCTCCCTCCTCCTCTCCCTCTTCCTATTCCTCCTCCTCAGAAACACACAAGACAGAAGGTGTTTTCTACTCCCCTGAATTACTCCTGTAAAAGTCTTGAAGAATTTTGCAGCTAATCATCCTCATTAGGTGAAGTTAAAGTCGATTATGGTGCCATTACCAGGGGTGGGTTGAGAGGTTGGGTGAGGTGGGTTGTGAGGGTGGGTTGAGAGGGTGGGTGGATGCAGGAGAGAATGGGTGGCAATGAGAGAGATTAGGGACATGTTTCGAAGTGAATTGACATTGGGATGAAATCTGAAGATTTTAAGAGATGGATGTGGGTGGGTTATGGGTTGGAGTGGGTGTGGATGAGTGGTAGTGGGAGGATCATGGGTTGGAGAGGGTGTGGATGGGTCATAGTGCATGGTTCCTGGGATGGAGAGGGTGTGGGTGGGTTATAGTGTGTGGTTCATTGGTTGGAGTGGGTGTGGGCTGGTGGTAGTGGGTGGTTCATGGGTTGGAGTGGGTGTGGGCTGGTGGTAGTGGGTGGTTCATGGGTTGGAGTGGGTGTGGGCTGGTGGTAGTGGGTGGTTCATTGGTTGGAGTGGGTGTGGGCTGGTGGTAGTGGGAGGTTCATGGGTTGGAGTGGGTGTGGGATGGTGGTAGTGGGTGGTTCATGGGTTGGAGTGGGTGTGGGTTGGTGGTAGTGGGTGGTTCATTGGTTGGAGTGGGTGTGGGTTGGTGGTAGTGGGTGGTTCATGGGTTGGAGTGGGTGTGGGTTGGTGGTAGTGGGTGGTTCATGGGATGGAGTGGGTGTGGGTTGGTGGTAGTGGGTGGTTCATGGGTTGGAGTGGGTGTGGGTTCGTGGTAGTGGGTGGTTCATGGGTTGGAGTGGGTGTGGGTTGGTGGTAGTGGGTGGTTCATGGGTTGGAGTGGGTGTGGGTTCGTGGTAGTGGGTGGTTCATGGGTTGGAGTGGGTGTGGGTTCGTGGTAGTGGGTGGTTCATGGGTTGGAGTGGGTGTGGGTTGGTGGTAGTGGGTGGTTCATGGGTTGGAGTGGGTGTGGGTTCGTGGTAGTGGGTGGTTCATGGGTTGGAGTGGGTGTGGGTTGGTGGTAGTGGGTGGTTCATGGGTTGGAGTGGGTGAGGGTTGGTGGTAGTGGGTGGTTCATGGGTTGGAGTGGGTGTGGGTTGGTGGTAGTGGGTGGTTCATGGGTTGGAGTGGGTGTGGGTTGGTGGTAGTGGGTGGTTCATGGGTTGGAGTGGGTGTGGGTTGGTGGTAGTGGGTGGGGAGAACGGATTTCTTTACTGGGAATTTATAAAGTATGCGTAGAGAATTAGAATTTATACAGTATACCGTAATCGGAATTTATACGCTATACCGTAGATTATGAGAATTTATATTGTATACTGTAAAGAAAGAGAATTTATATTGTATACTGTAAAGAAAGAGAATTTATATTGTATACTGTAAAGAAAGAGAATTTATATTATACTGTAGAAAACAAGAATTTATATCATACTGAAGGCCATTTGAGACGCGTTCTAGTTCCTTAAACTAGATGACTAATTTGAGGAACAGTCCACTAACACCCAGGATGCGACCCACACCAGTCCACTAACACCCAGGTGCCTTTTTACTGTAGGTGAACAGGGACAGAAAGTGTTAGGTACCTTGCTATATATATATATATATATATATATATATATATATATATATATATATATATATATATATATATATATATATATGTCGTGCCGAATAGGCAGAACTTGCGATCTTGGCTTATATAGCAACGCTAATCTTGCCATATAGGACAAGTCAAAATTTGTGTATGCAATAATTTCGCCAAAATCATTCTGAACCTAACGAAAAAAATATATTTAACTGTGTTTGTTTAGTATTAAATTATTGTAAACAAATCTAAAATATATTTAGTTGGGTTAGGATAAAATAAATTGCGCTTGTTATAATAAGGTTAGGTAAGTTTTCTAAGATTATTTTGGTGCAAAATAAAAATTTTTTACATAAACATTAATGAAAAAAATATATCTTTAAACGTATAAGAGAAAATTTCAGAAAGGAATTAATTTTAAATGAGTTCTTGCTAATTGACCAGTTTTACATATTCGGCACGACATTATATATATATATATATATATATATATATATATATATATATATATATATATATATATATATATATATATATATATATATATATATATTGTTATCACACTGGCCGATTCCCACCAAGGCAGGGTGGCCCGAAAAAGAAAAACTTTCACCATCATTCACTCCATCACTGTCTTGCCAGAAGGGTGCTTTACACTACAGTTTTTAAACTGCAACATTAACACCCCTCCTTCAGAGTGCAGGCACTGTACTTCCCATCTCCAGGACTCAAGTCCGGCCTGCCGGTTTCCCTGAACCCCCTTCATAAATGTTACTTTGCTCACACTCCAACAGCACGTCAAGTATTAAAAACCATTCGTCTCCATTCACTCATATCAAACACGCTCACGCACGCCTGCTGGAAGGCCAAGCCCCTCGCACACAAAACCTCCTTTACCCCCTCCCTCCAACCTTTCCTAGGCCGACCCCTACCCCGCCTTCCTTCCACTACAGACTGAGACACTCTTGAAGTCATTCTGTTTCGCTCCATTCTCTCTACATGTCCGAACCACCTCAACAACCCTTCCTCAGCCCTCTGGACAACAGTTTTGGTAATCCCGCACCTCCTCCTAACTTCCAAACTACGAATTCTCTGCATTATATTCACACCACACATTGCCCTCAGACATGACATCTCCACTGCCTCCAGCCTTCTCCTCGCTGCAACATTCATCACCCATGCTTCACACCCATATAAGAGTGTTGGTAAAACTATACTCTCATACATTCCCCTCTTTGCCTCCAAGGACAAAGTTCTTTGTCTCCACAGACTCCTAAGTGCACCACTCACCCTTTTCCCCTCATCAATTCTATGATTCACCTCATTTTTCATAGACGCATCCGCTGACACGTCCACTCCCAAATATCTGAATACATTCACCTCCTCCATACTCTCTCCCTCCAATCTGATATCCAATCTTTCATCACCTAATATTTTTGTTATCCTCATAACCTTACTCTTTCCTGTATTCACTTTTAATTTTCTTCTTTTGCACACCCTACCAAATTCATCCACCAGTCTCTGCAACTTCTCTTCAGAATCTTCCAAGAGCACAGTGTCATCAGCAAAGAGCAACTGTGACAACTCCCACTTTATGTGTGATTCTTTATCTTTTAACTCCACGCCTCTTGTTAAGACCCTCGCATTTACTTCTCTTACAACCCCATCTATAAATATATTAAACAACCACGGTGACATCACACATCCTTGTCTAAGGCCTACTTTTACTGGGAAATAATTTCCCTTTCCTACATACTCTAACTTGAGCCTCACTGTCCTCTTAAAAACTCTTCACTGCTTTCAGCAACCTACATCCTACACCATACACCTGCAACATCTGCCACGTTGTTTCCCTATCCACCCTGTCATACGCCTTTTCCAAATCCATAAATGCCACAAAGACCTCTTTAGCCTTATCTAAATACTGTTCACTTTTAAGTTTCACTGTAAACACCTGGTCCACAGACCCCCTACCTTTCCTAAAGCCTCCTTGTTCATCTGCTATCCTATTCTCAGTCTTACTTTTAATTCTTTCAATAATAACTCTACCATACACTTTACCAGGTATACTCAACAGACTTATCCCCCTATAATTTTTGCACTCTCTTTTGTCCCCTTTGCCTTTATACAAAGGAACTATGCATGCTCTCTGCCAATCCCTAGGTACCTTACCCTCTTCCATACATTTATTAAATAATTGCTCCAACCACTCCAAAACTATATCCCCACCTATAAATAACAAAAAGGCACAATACCGTGACTGGAACAATACACAAATAACCCGCACATAAAAGAGACAATTGACAATGGTCCAAGTCGGACCGAAACGTCGTCGTAAGCTTCTCTCTTTTATGTGCGGGTTATTTGTGTATATATCCCCACCTGCTTTAACATTTCTATCTTTATCCCATCAATCCCGGCTGCCTTACCCCCTTTCATTTTACCTACTGCCTCACGAACTTCCCCCACACTCACAACTGGCTCTTCCTCACTCCTACAAGATGTTATTCCTCCTTGCCCTATACACGAAATCACAGCTTCCCTATCTTCATCAACATTTAACAATTCCTCAAAATATTCCCTCCATCTTCCCAATACCTCTAACTCTCCATTTAATAACTCTCCTCTCCTATTTTTAACTGACAAATCCATTTGTTCTCTAGGTTTCCTTAACTTGTTAATCTCACTCCAAAACTTTTTCTTATTTTCAACAAAATTTGTTGATAACATCTCACCCACTCTCTCATTTGCTCTCTTTTTACATTGCTTCACCACTCTCTTAACCTCTCTCTTTTTCTCCATATACTCTTCCCTCCTTGCATCACTTCTACTTTGTAAAAACTTCTCATATGCTAACTTTTTCTCCCTTACTACTCTCTTTACATCATCATTCCACCAATCGCTCCTCTTCCCTCCCGCACCCACTTTCCTGTAACCACAAACTTCTGCTGAACACTCTAACACTACATTTTTAAACCTACCCCATACCTCTTCGACCCCATTGCCTATGCTCTCATTAGCCCATCTATCCTCCAATAGCTGTTTATATCTTACCCTAACTGCCTCCTCTTTTAGTTTATAAACCTTCACCTCTCTCTTCCCTGATGCTTCTATTCTCCTTGTATCCCATCTACCTTTTACTCTCAGTGTAGCTACAACTAGAAAGTGATCTGATATATCTGTGGCCCCTCTATAAACATGTACATCCTGAAGTCTACTCAACAGTCTTTTATCTACCAATACATAATCCAACAAACTACTGTCATTTCGCCCTACATCATATCTTGTATACTTATTTATCCTCTTTTTCTTAAAATATGTATTACCTATAACTAAACCCCTTTCTATACAAAGTTCAATCAAAGGGCTCCCATTATCATTTACACCTGGCACCCCAAACTTACCTACCACACCCTCTCTAAAAGTTTCTCCTACTTTAGCATTCAGGTCCCCTACCACAATTACTCTCTCACTTGGTTCAAAGGCTCCTATACATTCACTTAACATCTCCCAAAATCTCTCCTCTGCATTTCTCTCTTCTCCAGGTGCATACACGCTTATTATGACCCACTTCTCGCATCCAACCTTTACTTTAATCCACATAATTCTTGCATTTACACATTCATATTCTCTTTTCTCCTTCCATAACTGATCATTCAACATTATTGCTACCCCTTCCTTTGCTCTAACTCTCTCAGATACCCCAGATTTAATACCATTTATTTCCCCCCACCGAAACTCCCCTACCCCCTTCAGCTTTGTTTCGCTTAGGGCCAGGACATCCAACTTCTTTTCATTTATAACATCAGCAATCATCTGTTTCTTGTCATCCGCACTACATCCACGCACATTTAAGCATCCCAGTTTTATAAAGTTTTTCTTCTTCTCTTTTTTAGTAAATGTCTACAGGAGAAGGGGTTACTAGCCCATTGCTCCCGGCATTTTAGTCGCCTCATACGACACGCATGGCTTACGGAGGAAAGATTCTTTTCCACTTCCCCATGGACAAATATATATATATATATATATATATATATATATATATATATATATATATATATATATAGATATATATATATAACCTCTCCAGATGAATATTGGCAAAATGGAGAAGTTATCAGAATATAATAAATTCATATTAATTTAGTCTGATATCTTTAAGTGTACTTTCAAATTAAGGTTTTTTCATCAAGATCTGTACGTAGAATAGTATATAGTTTATCTAAAATACGATATTTAAATCTACCACTAAGGTCTATCTTACCAGCTATTAGCACTCTGAAGAACAAACTTAGTGAAATTCTTAGTGCCCTTGTTGCAGCCTCTCACAGGTAACACATTTACTGTAATGGATTCTCTCTTTGTGCAAGAAATTATAAGAACATAAGAATATAGGAACACTGCAGAAGGCCTACTGGCCCATACGAGGCAGGTCCTTATCAAAACGAAATCTACCTAATGCTACCCAAGAAATAACTCCCGTACCCCATGACACCAATCAAACCTAGCCCCTCCCACTCATATATTTGTCCATAAGAACATAACATAAGAATGTACTTAAGTTCTTATGACTTTATCTTTGGAATTAATGCTATCATGGCTAAAAGTGATTTTTTTTTAGAAATATTCTCTCATTAGAAATAATAATTTATAGTGATTTCCAGTGATTTCTGTTGAAATCACTGGATTTTTTCCTTAAACTACACGAAACAAGTGGTAGTGAAACATTTTCCAAACTGCAGCCAACCGGGATTAGATCCTGCGACACATTCTCCCTCTTCAAGAGACAGAACAACGTTCACGTTGCCTTACCCACTTGACCACCGGCCCTTCAAAGACCATGCACCCAGCACAGCTAGGCAATGTGAACGTTGTTCTGTTTCTGGGGGGTGGGAAAATGTGTCCTAGGATCTAATCTCGGCTGGCATCAGTTTGGTAAATCTATAATCATTTAAATTTCACTCAGCCATAGACTTGCATGACACAGCTTTCATGGTTTTTTGAAAATCAGTTGAGAGGTTATAATATATCACATGAATAAACAGAGTACTAGACTCTTGTCTACTTCTGTTATATTTATGTTATTGAAGTCTTAGTACAAGAATTTTCCCTATTTGACCGTAATAAACTGCTCACACATTAATAACCACCACCATTACACCAGTGACTGCCCATACATTAATACCCACCACTGCTAGACCAGTGACTGCCCCCACAAAGATACCCACCACTGTTACACCAGTGACTATTCCACACAAAGATACCCACCACTGTTACACCAGTGACTATTCCACACAAAGATACCCACCACTGTTACACCAGTGACTATTCCACACAAAGATACCCACCACTGTTACACCAGTGACTATTCCACACAAAGATACCCACCACTGACACACCAGTGGTGCTAACCACTTAACCACTGGGAATATGGCAACCATAAAACACACAGAGCTGGATATGAAGGTGTTAAATTCTCCGCAGTTTACACTTATGACTCTCACAGCAGGTTTATGCAGCACAACTTGTCGCCCATCCTAAGTTTACTGCAAATAAAACCCATATTGGAACGTCCAGTCGAAACTTAATGACGTGGTTAAGACTACTGAACGTTTTCTCTCTCTATTAAAATTATTTTCGATTTTAGGCGTTAAATACGTATGAGCGACTTTCAATAGGTATGCGGCGATCCAATTCACGATTTGATTCGAGTTTGAGATGATACGAACATAAGGAAGAACACTGCAGTAGGCCTACTGGCCCATACTAGGTACGTCTTTCTCAAACACAATAATATTTACTCTACCAGTTTTCAGTACTACCCACAATAGTCGTTATTTTATTTTCACTGAATCATGGTGTATAAATATACCTAGTTGGATGAATCTTATTCTAACCAGCTGGTCCAGTGGCTTACGCGCTGGCCTGGAGTTATACGACTCACTTGCCGCGAGTTCAATCCCCACCCGTACCGTGGTTTATTGTGACTGGTTTCACTGCGTGGTTTTTATTTTCTATATATAAATAGTTATGACGTTTCACCTTAAGTTTGATTATACTTTAAGTTTTCTGTTATCTTGGTACAGGTTTTAGAGGGTTTAATTCAAGTTAAACGCTACACCCATACGTAAAACGTTTAGAGGCTTGATCCTCCGTCTGAGTGCGAAACAGACGTGTTTCCTATTTATACACACGTACTTCAACGAGTTTTAAGGATAAGAAGTATTACATCTACCCTTAGTTAATAAATGACAGACTTTCGCAACATATGGGTATTTCGGCGGCTTCATCAGTCCAATACAGAGAAGAACGCTGACGATGAGGAGTTTGAAGTAATCAGTCCCTCAAGCTGGAGAGGTGTTCAGTCTATCAATTTTGATAAACGTACAACATATGCTCCATTAATGGGCGTGCATATTGCAAGAAGGAGAGGGACTGATTACCCCAAAGTCTTCATTCAACCTTTTTCTCTGTATTGGACTGAAGAAGCGTTTCCACAATAAGATACCCAAATGTTGAACAAGTGTCTCATTCATCAACTTGTCGGTTCTCCAAACCATACATATAATGCTACACTTTGAGTAGTGTTGGGAATCAGTCGGTTATTTTGTGATTATTAAATTTGTTTTTCTTAAATAATAGATCGGAAGACAGTCACTAAGAGCAAATATTTTTTACTGTGTTACCGTACTCTAGTGTGAACCTCCCGAGCTGATATAATAATGGTTTAATACCGACAATTTGGTAAGATATATGTACAAAACTCTCCTCCAGACTGAGGGACTGACCACCTCAACACTACGTCTTCAAGACTGATGTACTGATGGCATCGTCTTCACATCCTCATATTCGACTGTAGAAACCTACTGTGTAGGCGAAACGTATCGAAATAAAGATACCTAACTGTTGCATGTGTGTCTTGCCTATAAATTAGCATACACAATTCTAAATTTGCATACGGAAATGAATATAGGTATACTCGAAAATTACTATACTTCTAAACTAACATATACACATATATACCATCCACATCAGTCGACTAACAGTAAGAAATTGGACAAATATACGAGTGGGGGGGGAATGGGTTTGACTGGTGTCGTGGGTACGGGAGTAAATTCTTGGGTAGGTTTAGGTAGTGGTGGTTTTGATAAATTAGACACATGTGCAACTCTTGGGTATCTTTATTGAGGAAACGTTTCGCCACACAGTGGCTTCATCAGTCCATATATAGGAGAAACTTGAAGAACAGGAGGAGAATGAGGTAATCAGTCCCTCAACCTTGAGTCGATGTGTTCAAGATTGATGGACTGAACATTAAAATGGTATAAAATACCGACAGGTTGTTAGGTAAGACACATATGCAACAGTTAGGTATCTTTATTATGAAACGTTTCGCCTACACAGTAGGCTTCTTCAGTCAAGTACAGAAAAGTTGATAGAAGCAGAAGATACTTGAAGACGATGTAATCAGTCCATCACCCTTAAAGTTTTGAGGTGGTCAGTCCCTCAGTCTGGAGAAGAGCATTGTTCCATGGTATGAAACAATATGGAGATGAAGTGACAGGATGGAGCTTTTATAGCGCCAAGAGGTGAGACGTAGGCCACTAGGAGAGGTAAGAACTCAGATGTTGAAAGGTCAGGTCCTTCTCAAATCCAGCCGCTCTCACTAGTGGAAGTTGTCGAAGTTGATTGCAGGTCTGTACCAAGATACCCTTGTGTTGCAGTGTCTGACAGATTGAACATTAAAATGGTATAAAATACCGACAGGTTGTTAGGTAAGACACATATGCAACAGTTAGGTATCTTTATTATGAAACGTTTCGCCTACACAGTAGGCTTCTTCAGTCAAGTACAGAAAAGTTGATAGAAGCAGAAGATACTTGAAGACGATGTAATCAGTCCATCACCCTTAAAGTTTTGAGGTGGTCAGTCCCTCAGTCTGGAGAAGAGCATTGTTCCATGGTATGAAACAATATGGAGATGAAGTGACAGGATGGAGCTTTTATAGCGCCAAGAGGTGAGACGTAGGCCACTAGGAGAGGTAAGAACTCAGATGTTGAAAGGTCAGGTCCTTCTCAAATCCAGCCGCTCTCACTAGTGGAAGTTGTCGAAGTTGATTGCAGGTCTGTACCAAGATACCCTTGTGTTGCAGTGTCTGACAGATTGAACATTAAAATGGTATAAAATACCGACAGGTTGTTAGGTAAGATACATATGCAACAGTTAGGTATCTTTATTATGAAACGTTTCGCCTACACAGTAGGCTTCTTCAGTCAAGTACAGAAAAGTTGATAGAAGCAGAAGATACTTGAAGACGATGTAATCAGTCCATCACCCTTAAAGTTTTGAGGTGGTCAGTCCCTCAGTCTGGAGAAGAGCATTGTTCCATGGTATGAAACAATATGGAGATGAAGTGACAGGATGGAGCTTTTATAGCGCCAAGAGGTGAGACGTAGGCCACTAGGAGAGGTAAGAACTCAGATGTTGAAAGGTCAGGTCCTTCTCAAATCCAGCCGCTCTCACTAGTGGAAGTTGTCGAAGTTGATTGCAGGTCTGTACCAAGATACCCTTGTGTTGCAGTGTCTGACAGATTGAACATTAAAATGGTATAAAATACCGACAGGTTGTTAGGTAAGACACATATGCAACAGTTAGGTATCTTTATTATGAAACGTTTCGCCTACACAGTAGGCTTCTTCAGTCAAGTACAGAAAAGTTGATAGAAGCAGAAGATACTTGAAGACGATGTAATCAGTCCATCACCCTTAAAGTTTTGAGGTGGTCAGTCCCTCAGTCTGGAGAAGAGCATTGTTCCATGGTATGAAACAACATGGAGATGAAGTGACAGGATGGAGCTTTTATAGCGCCAAGAGGTGAGACGTAGGCCACTAGGAGAGGTAAGAACTCAGATGTTGAAAGGTCAGGTCCTTCTCAAATCCAGCCGCTCTCACTAGTGGAAGTTGTCGAAGTTGATTGCAGGTCTGTACCAAGATACCCTTGTGTTGCAGTGTCTGACAGATTGAACATTAAAATGGTATAAAATACCGAGAGGTTGTTAGGTAAGACACATATGCAACAGTTAGGTATCTTTATTATGAAACGTTTCGCCTACACAGTAGGCTTCTTCAGTCAAGTACAGAAAAGTTGATAGAAGCAGAAGATACTTGAAGACGATGTAATCAGTCCATCACCCTTAAAGTTTTGAGGTGGTCAGTCCCTCAGTCTGGAGAAGAGCATTGTTCCATGGTATGAAACAATATGGAGATGAAGTGACAGGATGGAGCTTTTATAGCGCCAAGAGGTGAGACGTAGGCCACTAGGAGAGGTAAGAACTCAGATGTTGAAAGGTCAGGTCCTTCTCAAATCCAGCCGCTCTCACTAGTGGAAGTTGTCGAAGTTGATTGCGTCTTCAAGTATCTTCTGCTTCTATCAACTTTTCTGTACTTGACTGAAGAAGCCTACTGTGTAGGCGAAACGTTTCATAATAAAGATACCTAACTGTTGCATATGTGTCTTACCTAACATTGATGGACTGAACACATCGACTCAAGGTTGAGGGACTGATTACCTCATTCTCCTCCTGTTCTTCAAGTTTCTCCTATGTATGGACTGATGAAGCCACTGTGTGGCGAAACGTTTCCTCAATAAAGATACCCAAGAGTTGCACATGTGTCTAATTTATCAACATGTCGGTTCTCTGAACCATTCATCTACAGTGGTGGTTTTGTTAAGGACCTGCCTATGTGCCAGTAGGCCTTCTGCAGTGTTCCTCCATTATGTTATGTTCTTAAATGCACAATACCCTGACTGGAACAATACACAGATAAACCACACATAGGGGAAACTTAATAACGACGTGTCGGTCCTTCCAAAAACGTCAATAAATCTTCTATTGTTCTATGTAACTGTGTTAGTTTAATAGGAAAATATGGGGAGAGGGAGAAAGAGAGAGCGAGAGAGAGAGAGAGAGAGAGAGAGAGAGAGAGAGAGAGAGAGAGAGAGAGAGAGAGAGAGAGAGAGAGAGAGAGAGAGAGAGAGAGAGAGAGAGAGAGATTGTAAATAAAGTTAGAAACCCTTAACCTAACCTTGTAAAACACTGTATAAAGAGAGAGAGTGAGAGACAGAGAGAGCGAGCTTGTAAATAAAGTTAGAAACCCTTAACCTAACCTTGTAAAACACTGTATAAAGTGAGAGAGAGAGAGAGAGAGAGAGAGAGAGAGAGAGAGGGAGAGAGAGGGAGGTCGAAAATTGACGAGAGCATTAACTGGCATATATAATGAAGTTAATGAGGAGAAAGGTCTTCAATTAGCCTGCAGCTGGAACTGTCATGCAGAGGATTTTAATTAGTTGGCGTTTCCAAATATATGCTGAATGGAATTCTAAATATCTCATTCTTTTTCCATCGAGTTGGTAAGTAGTATTTTTTGTGCGCGTTTAAAAATATTTGTCGTTTTTACTGCGGCGTTTTAAATAACATTAGCAATATTTCTAATTTTTTTAAGCTAATATTTATATATATCAATATTTTATTTTAAATATCGCTAACATTTCACGTTTAATATTTGTACTTACGTGCATCTTTATATATGTATATATATATATATATATATATATATATATATATATATATATATATATATATATATATATATATATATATATATATATATATATATATATATACAAGGAATTCGCAAGAGCAGGCGAAATGTACACAAACACTGATCTCTGGCTGAAGAAGACTCAAACCTACGAACATTGGAACAAGGTACGCAGTGCTTTACCAATCTACCCACACTGGACCAATACCTTGGAGTCCAAGGTATTGGTCCAGTGTGGGGTATATATATATATATATATATTATATATATATATATATATATATATATATATATATATATATATATATATATATACACGTTACTATCCATATAGCTGTTGGTCTGGTTACCACACCAGGATATTCTTTGAATGACTCTGTCCAGCTATCTCTACAACTCTATTGACAAATCAGTATCAAACTATACCCTTCCCGAATCTAAATTTAGGGAACTACCGTATTTCTCGACATATAAAGCGCACGAGCATATGAGACGATGTTACCATGCAATTGTAACGTAACATCAGTAAGTAACTGATAAAACGTAACACAAAAATCGCCCTTGACCCTGACCTTGAGCATATAAGGCGCAGGTTGATTTTGCAAGGCTTTTCCTACGTAGAAAACACCGGGTCTTATATGGCGGAAAATGCAGTAAATGGCGGAAATGCAGTAATTGGCGGAAAATACAGTAGCTGCCAAGGATGGTACTTTCTAAATCAATGGTGCTCTTACGATTTATTCTGTGCAAACAAAGCCTTTTATGACTGGAGAGACGGCGGAGCTGGAAAATATACAGAGGCCATTTACTGCCAAACCAGAGTCAATAAAACATCTAAACTGCAATAACCGCCTCAAAGCATATAGATCGCTTTCTCCGAACGATGAAGACAGATGATATATTTAGGGAAAATCGGGTCTGCTCCCCCGATTCGTAAACTACCCAAACAACTTACCCGAGTACAAAATATGAGAGGAAGTGAAGCAGCGGTATTCTAAGTGTGAACATTAAAATGGTATAAAATACCGACAGGTTGTTAGGTAAGACACATATGCAACAGTTAGGTATCTTTATTGTGAAACGTTTCGGATTACATCGTCTTCAAGTATCTTCTGCTTCTATCAACTTTTCTGTACTTGACTGAAGAAGCCTACTGTGTAGGCGAAACGTTTCACAATAAAGATACCTAACTGTTGCATATGTGTCTTACATATTCTAAGTGTGTTTGTAGAGATGTATACACAAATAACCCGGACATAGAAGAGAGGAGCTTACGACGACGTTTCGGTCTGACTTGGAGGTGTCCGGTAGAGAGTCACAGAAAGAAAATCACAGAAAATAAATGACAGTTTTGGCTCGGAAAAAGTCACTGGTAAATAAGTTAGAGTTTACATACCATAAACAATTTAAGTAATGAAAAATATCTGACAACAGAATTTATATGATGGTATTAAATACATGTCAAAAACATCAATTTTTATTCAGTTTCTTAAGCAAAGTAAGGCAATGAAACAAAAACATTTAACTTAGGGTAAGTTAAGTTAGGTTAACTTAGGTTACATTATGTTAGGTTGAGTTAGGCTAAATTAGATTAAGTTAGGTTAGTTTAAGTTAGGTTAGGTTAGTTTAAGTTAGGTTAAGTTACGCTAGGTTACGTTAAGTTAGCCTAGGTTAGATTAAGTTAGGTTAAGTTAGGCTAGGTTAGGTTAAATTAGGCTAGGTTAAGTTAGGCTAGGTTAGGTTAAATTAGGCTAGGTTAGGTTAAGTTACACTAGGTTAGGTTAAGTTAGGCTAGATTAGGTTAAGTTAGGTAAGGTTAGGTTGGGCTAGGTTAAGTTAGGCTAGGTTAGATTATGTTAGGCTAGGATAGGTTAAGTTTGATTAGGTTAGGTTAAGTTAGGCTAGGTTAGGTTAAATTAGGCTAGGGTAGGTTAAGTTACGCTAGGTTAGGTTAAGTTAGGCTAGATTAGGTTAAGTTAGGTAAGGTTAGGTTAGGCTAGGTTAAGTTAGGCTAGGTTAGGTTAAGTTAGGTTAGGTTAGGTTAGGCTAGGTTAAGTTAGATTAGGATAGGTTAAGTTAGGTTAGGCTAGGTTAGGTTAAGTTAGGTTAAGTTTGGCTAGGTTAAGTTAGGTTAAGTTTGGCTAGGTTAAGTTAGGTAAGGCTAGGTTGTAACTTTTTTCAGTAGCTTTTCTTCCAGTGTCCTTTCTCCTGTGACTTTTTCTTATTCAGATTCAGTTAATAAACACTGTTAAAATCTATGTTACAAGAATCGCCACACTGGTGCCAGTAACAATAAAATATATTAGTCATAGATCCTGTACACTTTCTAGTGCCAAGTCAACTACAATCTCTTGCTGTTTCCTAATTTGCTTAATTGTGAGAGCAAATTTAGACTACGGATCGACAGCACTAACAGCCTGGTTGACCAAGGGATTCACAACGAGAATATCGAGTGGTAAAAAGCATCTCTCGACTGCAAGTGATATTTCACATCATTGCTCCTGGCGATGCATTTGTTGCTGCAGATCCGGATGTGCAATTCCTTGGATCACGAGCCCTCATGGAGGGTGTTTGACAGGTACAAACTAATAGTCCATGATATTTAGACCTTAGTTGAAATTAGTTATAAGATGATAAGTGAGAGTGTTGTCAGCCAGTGTCAATCACAGTACCTCTACACTGCAGGTGTTGTCAGTACCAACATATTGCAGATGTTGTCAGTACCAACATATTGCAGTTGTCAGTACCAATATATTGTAGGTGTTGTCAGTACCAATATATTGTAGGTGTTGTCAGTACCAACATGTTGCAGGTGTTGTCAGTACCAACATATTGCAGATGTTGTCAGTACCAACATATTGCAGGTGTTGTCAGTACCAACATATTGCAGATATTGTCAGTACCAACATATTGCAGATGTCGTCAGTACCAACATATTGCAGATGTTGTCAGTACCAACATATTGCAGATGTTGTCAGTACCAACATATTGCAGATGTTGTCAGTACCAACATATTGCAGTTGTCAGTACCACCACATTGCAGGTGTTGTCAGTGCCACCACATTGCAGGTGTTGTCAGTGCCACCACATTGCAGGTGTTGTCAGTGCCACCACATTGCAGGTGTTGTCAGTGCCACCACATTGCAGGTGTTGTCAGTGCCACCACATTGCAGGTGTTGTCAGTGCCACCACATTGCAGGTGTTGTCAGTGCCACCACATTGCAGGTGTTGTCAGTGCCACCACATTGCAGGTGTTGTCAGTGCCACCACATTGCAGGTGTTGTCAGTGCCACCACATTGCAGGTGTCTCTGAAAAAAATTCCCACTAATGAGAGACGTTTCCCAGCGGCTACGGTGTTCATTTTTTAAGAATTAACTTTCTTAAAAATTCTCTGAGATTAAATTTATGAAAAAAAACGAGGATAAAGTTTCTTGAATACTGTTTTTTATGGGTCACATAATTAAAATTTAACGAGTTTGCTCTTCATGTGTCTCAAGTGATTATATATATATATATATATATATATATATATATATATATATATATATATATATATATATATATATATATATATATATATATATACATACTACCGTCCTGCCAAGTGAGTGTACAACGAAAGCCTGTAATTGTTTTACATGATGGTAGGATTGCTGGTGTCTTTTGTCTGTCTCATAAACATGCAAGATTTCAGGTATGTCTTGCTACTTCTTCTTGCATTTAGGTCACACTACACATACATGTACAAGCATATATATACACACACACACACCTCTGGGTTTTCTTCTATTTTCTTTCTAGTTCTTGTTCTTGTTTATTTCCTCTTACCTCCATGGGGAAGTGGAACAGAATTCTTCCTCCGTAAGCCATGCGTGTTGTAAGAGGCGACTAAAATGCCGGGAGCAAGGGGCTAGTAACCCCTTCTCCTGTATATATTACTAAATTTAAAAAGAGAAACTTTAGTTTTTTCTTTTGGGCCACCCCGCCTCGGTGGGATACGGCTGGTATGTTGAAAGAAAGAAGAAGATATATATATATCAGAAAAAAAATCGTTATATTATACTCGCCTGAAAATTTACTTCTGTCAATTCTGAGGGACGAACCACCTCGGTTTTTGCGTTTCATTTACTCTTTTCTGGGTATTTGTTACGGATGGGGGGGGGCGAAAATGGCTGCTGCTTAGCGAAACGTTTCGGCAGTGAAGACTCAGAGGTGTTCCAGATGTCTTTACAACATTTTCATAGTGTTGGCATTAGAGTTGAATAGAGAATAACGCAATGAGGAATGGAGAACAATGGGGAAGAATGAGGAAGAATAAAGAAGAATGAAGAATGAGAGTGAAGAATTAGACTTTCTTAGGATTAATCAAGCAGAGACACTTAATAACCCAGGATATCTCAAGACAACCAGAATGACTGATTTCCTCTGGAGTGCCAAGATTCTGTATCCCAGGATACGACCCACAACTTCTGACTCTGTATGTGTTTACTGCCAGGAGAAATAAACAGGAAACGGGTGAGAGGTTAAAACCCATGGCAAGCAAGTATTAAAACTCACAGATTAGTGCTATAAAAACATGGTCTACAAAACCAAATAGGGATCGAATCCTTGCCTGAACTGAACACTCTTACAGTGTAGTTACTGTTCAAATCTCTTGCCAATCTACTGTATGCAACCAGTAGTTATATATATATATATATATATATATATATATATATATATATATATATATATATATATATATATATATATATATATATATCGTGCCGAATATGTAAAACTGGTCAATTAGCAAAGAGCTCGTTTAAAATTAAGTCCTTTCTAAAATTTTCTCTTATCCGTTTAAAGATATATTTTTTTCATTAATGTTAATGTAAAAAAAATTAATTTTGCACCAAAAGAATCTTAGAAAACTTACCTAACCTTATTATAACAAGAACAATTTATTTTAGCCTAACCCAACTAAATATATTTTAGATTTGTTTACAATAATTTAATATTAAACAAACACAGTGAAATATATATTTTTCGTTATGTTCAGAATGATTTTGGCAAAATTATTGCATACACAAATTTTCTCTTGTCCTATATGGCAAGATGAGCGTTCCTATTTAAGCCAAGATCGCAAGTTCTGCCTATTCGGTACGACATTATATATATATATATATATATATATATATATATATATATATATATATATATATATATATATATATATATATATATATATATTTTTATATAATTTACTTATTTACACAAACACTAATCTCAGGCAGGAGACTCAAACCTACGAACCTTGGAACAAAGTACGTATTGCTATACCACCGTACCCCACTGGTCAATACCTTGGCGCTCAGTTAGCTGGGAGCCAAGGTATTGACTCAAACCCATATCGTTTTGGCCCGCCTCATGGTGAGCGAAGATCACATGACGCTCTAACCCACAGGACCACCGAATCCTACAAGAATCACACACCCAGCAGAGCTAGATGTTGTACCGTGATCCGAGGGCATACGACGGTGTGGGTGCCTCAGAGCTAATTCCATTCTACTCCCCATTTGGTGTACTAGCCTCCACAAGCAGTATACATATTGTAACCACGGACGAGTGGTACTGATTAAATATCACTCGTTTGTGGTTACAATAATATATATACACTGCTTGTGGAGGCTAGTACACCAAACGGGGACTAAAATGAAGTTACGTCAGAGGCACCCACACCACCGTATGTCCCGGGAAGTCGATTGTCATTTTCCTGTGTACGAGTTATTGGTGTAAAGTTAGTCATTTTACCGCTGTCGCATAGTCATTTGCTACCGCATTTTCATTTATCAGATATACGGACTTGCAACTCTCCTGTCGTAGTATCAATACCACTCAACGACTCTTATAATAATAAGTCGTGTAAATAACAAGGCCCAATACCGTGACAAATAACCCGCACGTAGAATGAGGACTATGCAGTGTGACTTTGTAAATAGTCCAAGTAGGACCGAAACGTCGTCGTAAGCACCTATGTGCGGGTTATGTAATGAGTCGTGTCAATGTTCTTTCTTTATTTAACTAGCAACAAACATGGGATAAGAAAATGATAAAGACTGATAGAGAACGATAAGTAATTTTCATTCTAGTCATTGTTGGTAAGGGTGAACAGTTCAGTAAACTTAAGACGTTCCATTATGAAAACAAACTTGTCTCTGGTGTCCTTGATACAACATGGACAGGCAAACACAGCTCGCAACACTGCCAGTAGTTATACCTGAGCTGATATACAGAGGTCGTGTTTCTCTCAGGTATTGGAAGCAGCAGTGTTCTACATCAGCCACTGGACCCAAACTATAATGGTGTGACACAGGCAAACACACCATTGTCGTGATACATGCTAACAAGCCCTGTACTCAGAGCTGTATGAATGAGAAGCATGGACACAGTTTGAGTTGAAACGTAGTGACAGAAGAATGTCAGATCGCAGCTCAACGCTCTGCTATTTCCCATTCTCGCTGAACTAAACTCAGCCGAGTTGTGATATTCAATGGTACACTGAGCAAACTCAGCCGAATTGTGAAATATTTCCAAACTTCCATTTTTTATCCACTTTCCAAGCTGTGTATATAGAAATATTTTAATGAATCGATATTTTGGTGGTTACATTTCTACGAATGTCAATGACTGGCTTAGTTACATCTACGTAGTAATACAAGTAGAATTACCGACAATACATTAGGTAATAATATATATATATATATATATATGTATGAGAGTATAGTTTTACCAACGCTCTTATATGGGTGTGAAGCGTGGGTGATGAATGTTGCAGCGAGGAGAAGGCTGGAGGCAGTGGAGATGTCATGTCTGAGGGCAATGTGTGGTGTGAATATAATGCAGAGAATTCGTAGTTTGGAAGTTAGGAGGAGGTGCGGGATTACCAAAACTGTTGTCCAGAGAGCTGAGGAAGGGTTGTTGAGGTGGTTCGGACATGTAGAGAGAATGGAGCGAAACAGAATGACTTCAAGAGTGTATCAGTCTGTAGTGGAAGGAAGGCGGGGTAGGGGTCGGCCTAGGAAAGGTTGGAGGGAGGGGGTAAAGGAGGTTTTGTGTGCGAGGGGCTTGGACTTCCAGCAGGCATGCATGAGCGTGTTTGATAGGAGTGAATGGAGACAAATGGTTTTTAATACTTGACGTGCTGTTGGAGTGTGAGCAAAGTAACATTTATGAAGGGGTTCAGGGAAACCGGCAGGCCGGACTTGAGTCCTGGAGATGGGAAGTACAGTGCCTGCACTCTGAAGGAGGGGTGTTAATGTTGCAGTTTAAAAACTGTAGTGTAAAGCACCCTTCTGGCAAGACAGTGATGGAGTGAATGATGGTGAAAGTTTTTCTTTTTCGGGCCACCCTGCCTTGGTGGGAATCGGCCAGTGTGATAATAATAATAATAAAAAAATATACATAACCAGAGAGAGACCATATGAAGTGTTCTTGTTCTGTTTGAATTGGCTTAATATACTCTAAAATATTTTAGTTACATTTGCGTACTTTTACTTCTAGCTACTCTGATTAATTCGCATAGATGACCGTAAGTCTAATTTATATCTCTGATTTAAGGGATAGTTGACAATTGTGTCAGGACCGGTATTGTTGTTTCACTGTAACTTATATCACTGAACATTGTTGGTTTCCAAGTTACCCTTTTCTTTCACTTAATGAAATGGCAAACTCAACACCGTTGTTGGAACGACAGCTTCCCTACCCCTTTTTACGCCGCTAGGGAACAAGACTTAATTTTCCTCTCACCGTGTTGCAACGACAAATTTGCTTCCCCTCTCGCATGACTGGAACAGCAGATTCTCTTTCCACTCTCGCCTTGTTGGAACTACAGATTCGCGACCCAATCACCTAGTTGGACCGACAGATTCCCTCCCTCTCTCTCCCTGTTGGGAAGGGAGGTTGTTCTTCCTCACTGTCGTGAGAATTCTTTTCTTCTAATAGCAGTCTCCCTTTATCGATATCACGTTTGTGCACAATGGTAACTCGTTGCCACTGGTAACACGATCTCGCGTAATGTACATAGCTAATACTTGTAATTTTCTACAAGCCTCTGTAATATATTCCGGGTTATGGATAAATATTAGCCGGACCTGAGTCCTGCACTACGAAAGATGGGCGAGGATAATACTTGTCTGGATAAGGGAAGTATAGTGTCCACGATCTGAAAGATGGGTAACTGTTCAGACGGGTATTGTAACTGTCTTGTTCCCGTAGTGAACATTAAAATGGTATAAAATACCGACAGATTGTTAGGTAAGACACATATGCAACAGTTAGGTATCTTTATTTCGAAACGTTTCGCCTACACAGTAGGCTTCTTCAGTCGAGTACAGAAAAGTTGATAGAAGCAGAAGATACTTGAAGACGATGTAATCAGTCCATCACCCTTAAAGTTTTGAGGTGGTCAGTCCCTCAGTCTGGAGAAGAGCATTGTTCCAAAGTTTGAAACAATATGGAGTTGAAGTGACAGGATGGAGCCTTATATAGCGCCAGGAGGTGAGACAGGTCTCTACTAGTGAGAGCGGCTAGATTTGAGAGGGACCTGACCTCCCAACATCTGCGTTCTACTAGTGACCTACGTCTCACCTCCGGGCGCTATATAAGGCTCCATCCTGTCACTTCAACTCCATATTGTTTCAAACTTTGGAACAATGCTCTTCTCCAGACTGAGGGACTGACCACCTCAAAACTTTAAGGGTGATGGACTGATTACATCGTCTTCAAGTATCTTCTGCTTCTATCAACTTTTCTGTACTCGACTGAAGAAGCCTACTGTGTAGGCGAAACGTTTCGAAATAAAGATACCTAACTGTTGCATATGTGTCTTACCTAACAACACATAGCAGTGTTAAGTTATTTTGTAAAGCTGATTGTTATACCTAAAGAAATAATATGTAAATAGGACAACGAGTTTACTGAGGAGCGAGAACCACAGGTTGTGAACATTGCTTAACATTGTTAAAAAGAACTGTGCTGAAGTGTTAGCTGGAACGAGCAAACAAAAGAGTACGAGGGGACGATACGCTGTATCGCTCAGGAGTGAGCATTAGCAAATTTCTAGACTTAAAGCTCACTCCTGATCGAACTAATGTTTATTATACTGTTTGACTGTATCGAAGTCTACTGGAACTCAGTCATCCTTAAATAATGAACGGGGACATGGCAAACTCGTCTCTGTAACCCACGAGGAAAAGGGGAAGAAAGGGGTGGGAAAAAGCAATACCTATTCTAGAAGCTAGGGGTCACCCGGATGTATACTTTAGGTAGGGATGACCATAGGTATTGGCTGGCCAGCCATAGCCGGCGTGGGGTGACATGAGGGAGAAATCGTGATGGACTCGCCCTGCCAACTCAAAAAGGTAGAGGGCCCCTACACCAGTGGACAGACACAATGTTTCAGAGATGGGACACAGGAACGAGGGGCCACAGGAACGAGGGGACACAAGTGGACGTTAAGAACTCAGATGAGTCAAAGGGATGTTAGGAAGTATTTCTTCAGCCACAGAGTTGTCAGGAAGTGGAACAATCTGGAGAGTGAAACAGTGGAGGCAGGATCCATACATATCTTTAAGAAGAGGTATGATTAGACTTTTGGAACAGGGAGAAAGTGGTCCTAGTAGCGATCAGCAAAGAGGCGGGGCCAGGAGCTGTGACTCAGTCCCTATAACCACAAATACCTGGAGTATACCTAAAGAGAGTTCCGGGGATCAACGCCCCCGTGGCCCGGTCTGTGACCAGGCCTCATGGTGGATCAGGGCCTGATCAACCAGGCTGCTATTGCTGGCCGCACGTAATCCAACGTATGAACCACAGCCCGGCTGGTCAGGTACCGACATTAGGTGCCTGTCCAGTGCCTGCTTGAAGACGGCCAGGGGTCTATTGGTAATCCCCCTGATGTATGCTGGGAGGCAGTTGAATAGTCTTGGGCTCATGACACTTATTGCGTTGTCTTTTATCGTGCTAGTGGCACCCCTGCTTTTCATTGGGGGGATGTTGCACCTTCTGCCGAATCTTTTGCTTTCGTAGTGAGTGATTTTCGTGTGCAAGTTTGGTACTAATCCCTCTAGGATTTTCCAGGTGTATATAATCATGTATCTCTCCCAGTGACTAACATTGACTAACAAACATCTATCATTCGTGTCCCGATTAGCGTTACGTGTTACCCCCTCGTAGTGATACGAAAATAACTTTCAACTAATTATGTTTGTGATAGAGACATGTACACAGGAAAATATAATTCTAACTTCACTGTACAGCAGTACAGTTTCTTTAGAATACAAAGATGAATTTGAGAAGCAATAGCTTTGTATAATCGTACGTAAATTACTACCGTGACTCCTTGATATAAGATAACAATACCACGGGAGTATATAGGGAAGATAGACAATACAGTACTTTTAAGTCCACATCGAGACAATCTGCTGACAATAATTATATATTTCTATCTAGATTAAGAACTATCGTGCACTACCAATGCGTGAGAGTCAAAGGCAGAAAAGCAGAAGGCTCTCTACCCACTCTCAGGCAACACTCCGACAATGGCCCGGGAAATGAAAAAAAAAAAAGTGCCATCATATTAGGCTAAAAAGACGTACACATTTGAAATATAGATACTAATTTAGATATACAACGTAAATATTTTTTCAGAACATAACCGTGGTCCCGAGATTAATTGGACCACGGGTTTAGTATCCGTCTACATCTCTGTTTATTCACCAACTGTCGTTCATTACGACTTAAAATGATATTAGGTAGATGGACACAACTCTGTCAACCCGTTATATAACGGCTTGACAAAGTTCCTGGAGAGCGAAACGTTGCCATAATCAAATGTCACATTATTTGCACCTGTGACCATTTACTTAAAATTTTGGCGGCAATTCTACCAGTATTCTCGACTTAAATCGTCCCCTCAATGGAGGTTCCTTGACGCTGGTGAGGGGCTCTTGATCTTAGGAATTGGATCTGTGCTCCAGTACCCTGAATTGAACCTAAATACCTTCCATCTCCCCCCCACATGCCCTATATAATCCTATGGGTTTATCGCTCCCCCGCGATCATAATAGACTGAAATCGAGTTAATTTACCTAAGTGAAAACCACAGTTTCTTTTGGCTGTCAAACTAACGTATTTCTATACAACGAGACTAGCCAAAAATTTGCTTTTACTTATCCACAAAGGCAAATCCATGTTCGTATAAATGCACTGTTGGAAAAGTTTAATGTTTTGTTATGGCCATATTGGCAACAAAGGGATATGACTGGCTTATCTGTGACCGAAATTTATCGGTGGATTTACGTGAGGATCCCGAACTGTCGAGTCGTATATTAAGGAATGTGCAAAAGATGTTTAATAATTGTATGCAATACCGACAAGTTGTGTACGAAAGGTATATAATACCGACAAGATGAGAGTAAGACACATGTGCAACATCTGGGTATCTTTATTGTAGACGTTTCGCCATCCAGTGGCTTTATCAATACAAATTCCAGGACATAACTTGAAGACAGTAGAACTATGTATCGCCTACACAGTAGGTTCCTTCAGCCGAATACTGCTTCTGCTATGTACTCGACTAAACATTATTATTATTATTATAATCAAGGGGGAAGCTCGTTAATTCGGGGAACTGGAGCACAGATCCAATTCCCTAAATCAAGAGCCCCTAACCCAACATCTAGGAACCTTCCCTGAGGGGACTCGACTAAACAATATTTCTGTTTATACACTACGAAATAAAATTGATTCATATAACGAATTTAAGCCATATGTTACTAAAGTTCAACTTATTTTCCCCACTTAAGATTATCACCAATGCCACTTAAGTATTTCGTAGTATGTTGTTATGCAGGATCCTGTTGCAAGTATTTCGTAGTATGTTGTCATGCAGGATCCTGTTGCAAGTATTTCGTAGTATGTTGTCATGCAGGATCCTGTTGCAAGTATTTCGTAGTATGTTGTCATGCAGGATCCTGTTGCAAGTATTTCGTAGTATGTCATGCAGGATCCTGTTGCAAGTATTTCGTAGTATGTTGTCATGCAGGATCCTGTTGCAAGTTGTCAGGGGTTGAGTGCACCGAGTGAGAGGGTCTTCAATGAGACAGCGAACTTAGAGGGTGAACCTAAGTGAAATCTAACTTAAGGAGCGACGAGACAGGTTCACCCTCTAAGTTCGCTAAGTGAAATCTAACTTAAGGAGCGACGAGACAGGTTCACCCTATAAGTTCGCTAAGTGAAATCTAACTTAAGGAGCGACGAGACAGGTTCACCCTCTAAGTTCGCTAATTGAAATCTAACTTAAGGAGCGACGAGACAGGTTCACCCTCTAAGTTCGCTAAGTGAAATCTAACTTAAGGAGCGACGAGACAGGTTCACCCTCTAAGTTCGCTAAGTGAAATCTAACTTAAGGAGCGACGAGACAGGTTCACCCTCTAAGTTCGCTAAATAAAATCTAACTTAAGGAGCGACGAGACAGGTTCACCCTCTAAGTTCGCTAAGTGAAATCTAACTTAAGGAGCGACGAGACAGGTTCACCCTCTAAGTTCGCTAAGTAAAATCTAACTTAAGGAGCGACGAGACATGGCTCGGAATAAACTTAAGTTAGAATAAACAGTCTCGAAAAGACTGACTACTTAGATTTATTTTTCTATGTACATTTAGAACGAGAATTTTTTCTGTACTTTGAGATTATTATTTCTTGTGTTTTATTAAAAAAAGAATATTTTTTGAGATGCTTTAAGAACAAGAATATTTTTTGAGATGCTTTTACAAAGAATTTTTAATAAACGCTTATAAAATTTTTTATATTCTTTCAGAACAAGAATATTTTTATATATTCTTTTAGATCAAGAATATTTTTATATATTCTTCCAGATCAAGAATATTTTTATATATTCTTTTAGATCAAGAATATTTTTATATATTCTTTTAGATCAAGAATATTTTTATATATTCTTTTAGATCAAGAATATTTTTATATATTCTTTTAGATCAAGAATATTTTTATATATTCTTTTAGATCAAGAATATTTTTATATATTCTTTTAGATCAAGAATATTTTTATATATTCTTTTAGATCAAGAATATTTTTATATATTCTTTTAGATCAAGAATATTTTTATATATTCTTTTAGATCAAGAATATTTTTATATATTCTTCCAGATCAAGAATATTTTTATATATTCTTTTAGATCAAGAATATTTTTATATATTCTTTTAGATCAAGAATATTTTTATATATTCTTTTAGATCAAGAATATTTTTATATATTCTTTTAGATCAAGAATATTTTTATATATTCTTTTAGATCAAGAATATTTTTATATATTCTTCCAGATCAAGAATATTTTTATATATTCTTTTAGATCAAGAATATTTTTACATATTCTTTTAGATCAAGAATATTTTTATATATTCTTTGAATTATTTTTATTAAATATCTAAGAATTTTTTAAATAAATAAATTCGCCTTGACGCTGGTGAGGGGCTCTTGATCTAGGGAATTGGATCTGTGCTCCAGTTCCCTGGATTAAACTTGAATACCTTTCATATCCCCCCCCCGACATGCGCTGTATAATCTTATGGGTTTAGCGCTCCCCATATTTATAACAATAATGTAAATAAATTACCGAATCTATCTCCCTTTAGTCTACCTGGAGGGTATTCCGGGGATCAACGCCCCCGCGGCCCGGTCCACGACCAGGCCTCCCCGTGGATCAGGCCCAAATCAACCATCCTGTTATTAACCGCACGTAGTCCAACGTACGTACTACAACCCAGCTATTGTTCGTACGTTATAATTAACGACTGTAAATAAATTAATGGACTTGGTCCTGACGGGTTGCAGGTTCACCACTGTACCACTGAGCTTACATCAGAAAGGTCTCACAGACTGCCCTTTCTGTGATAAGTGTGTTATCGGCCGATATATGTGACTAAACCCTCCCCTCCCACAGCAGCTTTCACAGTCCAACTGTTCTCATACCCATTAAGGCTTTGTATCAGCTCGAGATAAATCGAACTAAAGAACTGCCAATGATTGAACAGAGACTT
The DNA here is from genome assembly GCF_038502225.1 of Cherax quadricarinatus. NCBI lineage: Eukaryota > Metazoa > Arthropoda > Malacostraca > Decapoda > Parastacidae > Cherax > Cherax quadricarinatus. The sequence goes on from NW_027195059.1 coordinate 368,887, forward strand.
GAACCTTTGTGCTGATATGTCGCAGGTTCATAAGAACATAAGAACGAAGGAACACTGCAGAAGGCCTACTGGCCCATGCGAGGCAGGTCCAAGTCTCCTACCGGCTTAAGCCAATGCACCCAACCTAGTCAGGTCAGGTCACATTGACTTAAGGGAGGAACACGGCAACCGACCTGGTAGCACAAGCTATCAGGTCTAACTCACACCCACCCACATCTACTCATGTATTTATCCAACCTATCCTTAAAGCTACACAACGTTCTGGCCTCTATAACTGTACTTGGGAGTTTGTTCCACTCATCCACAACTCTATTACCAACCAGTACTTTCCTATATCCTTCCTGAATCTGAATTTTTCCAACTTAAAACCATTGCTGCGAGTCCTGTCTAGGCTAGATATTTTCAGCACATAGGAGAGGAGCTTACGACGACGTTTCGGTCCGACTTGAACCATTTACAAAGTCACACTAACAAAGCCGAGAGGAGGAGGGAGTATATATTGGCCAGCAGACATGACGGGAACAAGAGAGGTAAAAGGAAGAGAGAAAGAGGGGTAGAGATAGCAGTGGTAGTATTAGATGAGTCAGTATATTAAGAAAGAGGAGCACTGCAAGGAAGCTAGGGGCCCACAAGGAAGCTAGGGGCCCACAGAGGGTAGGAACAAGAACACGGGGGGGGATAAATAATAATTCCCCTCTCTGTGTTCTTGTTCCTACCTCTACCACTACCTCTCTTCCTTTTACCTCTCTTGTTCCCGTCATGTCTGCTGGCCAATATATACTCCCTCCTCCTCTCGTTTTTGTTAGTGTGATCTTTTAAATGGTCCAAGTCGGACCGAAACGTCGTCGTAAGCTCCTCTCTTCTATGTGCAAGTTATCTGTGTATTGTTCCAGTCACGAAACGCCTACAAATAACGATACCGTGATGTTGCACATGTGTCTAATTTTCCATCTTATTCATCTAGAAGTCAGTTTTCTAAATCATTAATATTCAATATTTTCCGGCAATGTTGACTTCAAACTTCTCAAAAAAAATCAGTCCACTTATTTTTATCCTCACTTTCAAACAAACTGCGTTTTAGCCTTGTGTTGTAAGGATGCACTGATGGCGCCACTGTCAGAATGCCACAGGTCACTGTCACAGTGCCGCAGAAGGGATGGTGTGATTGTGCCAGAGGGCTGTGAGAGGGGGGGGGTGCCGGTATGTCAGCATGCCACAGAAGGGGAAAGTGTAGCTTTATCAGAGTGCCACAGAATGGGGGGTGCCGTTTTATCAGAGTGCCATAGGATGGTGAGGAGCCAGTATGTCGACGTCGAGGGAAGAGATGCGGTATATATTTCTCGTTACGAACAGCCAACATATGAGCATAAATCAAGTACAAACAAGAATCAGAAATCAAGGAACGCTTATCAGTACACAAACCCAAACACAGATATGCAGTTATAACCACATAAATGGAATACCTACATGTGTTTGAGAGAGCCAGGTAGTAGGTGGGACAACTACTACTGCTACCACTACTACTACTACTACTAGGTTAGGTAATATTTGTCAGAAAACAGGATGTCAGTAAACAGGATGCTGGTCATCATATGACTAACACCCCCGTATATGATAACCCGCAGCTGGAGCTTTTGGTCATCTGACCGAGGCCTTCCACTGGCTTACCACTCCACTCCTTCAAAAATTATAGTTATGATCATGTCTGTTATTAATACTGCTTCAACTACTAATATTCTTTTGAGAATACGTACACCTTGATTCAAGGTTTCTCCCGACGGCTGCTCCATATGACTCTCCAAACACTAGTTGGTTGGTTGGTTAATTGAGTTTTAAGTCTATAGACACACGAGGGTCATTAAGGCTGCTTGTAACTTGTTCATCACAAAGAAAAAATACTTTAAACCCAATTATAGACTTACGGGAGAAAACAGCGTACGTGAACCGAATTAGCACCGAGAAGTCACACAGTAACAGTGAATGAGGAAAATAAACAGTTATGAAGACGTCTGAGAGACCACAAATTACGGGTGGAAAATAATGATAGTGAGAGAATAGTCTAAGAGATGGCGCTGAGAGCCACTACCTGCAAAGAAGAACGGAAATTGGAAGACTTACTCAATTATACAGACACTCATAGCTATATCTACTGTACCACAGAATCATGATAACTTTTACCTAATTTTCAAAGTGTAATATAAATAAAAATATTACTGTTTCTGTGTGCCACAGAAGGGGGGTGCCACTTTGTCAAAATGTCAAAGAAGGGGGGGGGGGAGTGACACATCACTGCCAGAAGATACTTCAGCACCACAAGATACATAAGTGCCACAAGATACTTCCGTACCACGAGATACATGAGTGCCACAAGATATTTCAGTACCACGAGATACATGAGTGCCACAAGATACTTCAGTACCACGAGATACATCAGTGCCACTAGATACTTCAGTACCACGAGATACATCAGTGCCACAAGGGTAAGGGAGAGGTGCTGCTACTTCAGTGCCACAACTCACATCAGTGCCAGAAGGGTGAGGGTTGTAGCGCTACATCAGAGAGCCACATGACTGAAGGGAGAAAATGGAATATAGAGTGAGGAACCTAGCAGAGAGCATGCAAATAGTGTAAGGAAGAAAAATAAAGAGAGATGGGGTCTGTCGACGAGTATTGACAGAGGAATTACATTTCCATCGTGGGGAAGGGAATGTAAGGGAGGGGAATTAAACTCATCCCCTGGACAATGAAGTGAAGTTCAAACATGTTGCGAAATTAACAGTTTATTGTGTTTATTGTGTTTGGACACAGTGGTGGCCTTGGCTTGAGTGTTCCAAGAGGTTAAGACAAAGTGTTATGAATCCAAACAGTGTACGGTTGGCAGTAGAGTAAACTTATATTATGCCAATGTTTTACTTTGAAGGTTTTTTCATGAACTGATCAGATTGTACACAGAACAAATGTTATTTCCAAACACATTGTCTTTAAATGTTATGTTTATGAGTGTGAAATGCGGACATCAGAGAAGTCTTGAGACAGCAAAAATAAATCTCGTTTAACAGGACATATTGTTCAAGAGTAAATGATATGCTCTTAGGTTTAACAGGATATGTTGTTCAAGAGATCAGTAAATGATATGCTCTTAGGTTTAACAGGATATGTTGTTCAAGAGATCAGTAAATGATATGCTCTTAGGTTTCAAGTTTTCTGACCATGTCCCACTCGCGTATATATACTGGCTCACTCTGTGCTGGTGTGACTTTGTAAATGGTCCAAGTTGCACCGACACGTCGTCGTAAGCTTCTCTCTCTCTTGACTCACGAAATCATAATGACACGATTGAAAACAAACTATACCACGGGTGGGGCTAGAACCCGTGATCAGAGTCATAAAACTCCAGACCGACGCGTTAGCCACTGGGCCAGCCGGCCCAGTGGCTAACGCGTCTGTCTGGAGTGTTGAGACTCTCTGACCGCGGGTTCTAACTCCACCCAGGGTATAGTTTCTCTTTCTCCTATGTACGGTTTATGTATTCTTTGCTTACTTAACTACTACTACCTTCACTACTACTACTACTACTACTACTACTACTACTACCACCATTGCCTGTGAGGTTGGCTGGGTGCAAGAGTTGCCAGCCGTTTCGTAAACAGGTGGAACAAACCAGATATCAAAATAACCGACATTTTAATACCAAATTTACTTATAAAATATAATATAATTATAAATTACTTTTCTTCGATGTTTCAACTGAGAATATATTTACATCAGTCTACAGAAATCCTAAAACTAAATTTTCCTCAATTATACCAATTTAATAACTCTTGTAATTATAACTTAATGAATATACTCAAATTATACCAACATTGAAGATTGAGACACGTATGCAACATATGGGAATCTTTATTCAGGAAACGTTTCGCCACACAGTGGCTTCATCAGTCCAATACAAAGTAGAAAGGCGTAAGGAGAGGAGGAGTTTGAGGTAATCAGTCCCTCAGCCTGGAGTCGATGTGTTCAGTCCATCAATCTTCTCAATCTCCTCCTCCTCCTTACACCTTTCTACTTTGTATTGGACTGAAGAAGCCACTGTGTGGCGAAACGTTTCCTGAATAAAGATTCCCATATGCTGCATAAGTGTCTCAATCTTCAACTTGTCGGTTTTTCAAACTATTCATCACATATACCAACATTCATCAGTGTTAGGACAGAATGATTACCCAGGTTATTTTGATATTAGTAAACAATGGAACAAATATTTAGAACTCAAAAATCCTGTAGTTACAGTAGCCAACACAAGTTGAGGTAAACAAGAGATGTGTAGTGAAGTGTAATGTAGTGAAGTGTAGTGTAGTGAAGTGTAATGTAGTGAAGTGTAATGTAGTGAAGTGTAGTGTAGTGAAGTGTAGTGTAGTGAAGTGTAGTGTAGTGTAGTGAAGTGTAGTGTAGTGAAGTGTAATGTAGTGAAGTGTAATGTAGTGAAGTGTAATGTAGTGAAGTGTAGTGTAGTGTAGTGAAGTGTAATGTAGTGAAGTGTAGTGTAGTGAAGTGTAGTGTAGTGAAGTGTAGTGTAGTGAAGTGTAGTGTAGTGAAGTGTAATGTAGTGAAGTGTAGTGTAGTGTAGTGAAGTGTAGTGTAGTGAAGTGTAGTGTAGTGTAGTGTAATGTAGTGAAGTGTAATGTAGTGAAGTGTAGTGTAGTGAAGTGTAGTGTAGTGAAGTGTAGTGTAGTGTAGTGAAGTGTAGTGTAGTGAAGTGTAATGTAGTGAAGTGTAATGTAGTGAAGTGTAATGTAGTGAAGTGTAGTGTAGTGTAGTGAAGTGTAATGTAGTGAAGTGTAGTGTAGTGAAGTGTAGTGTAGTGAAGTGTAGTGTAGTGAAGTGTAGTGTAGTGAAGTGTAATGTAGTGAAGTGTAGTGTAGTGTAATGTAGTGAAGTGTAATGTAGTGAAGTGTAGTGTAGTGTAGTGAAGTGTAATGTAGTGAAGTGTAGTGTAGTGAAGTGTAATGTAGTGAAGTGTAGTGTAGTGAAGTGTAGTGTAGTGAAGTGTAATGTAGTGAAGTGTAGTGTAGTGTAATGTAGTGAAGTGTAATGTAGTGAAGTGTAATGTAGTGAAGTATAGTGTAGTGAAGTGTAATGTAGTGAAGTGTAATGTAGTGAAGTGTAATGTAGTGAAGTGTAGTGTAGTGAAGTGTAATGTAGTGAAGTGTAATGTAGTGAAGTGTAATGTAGTGAAGTGTAGTGTAGTGAAGTGTAATGTAGTGAAGTGTAATGTAGTGAAGTGTAATGTAGTGAAGTGTAGTGTAGTGAAGTGTAATGTAGTGAAGTGTAGTGTAGTGAAGTGTAGTGTAGTGAAGTGTAGTGTAGTGAAGTGTAGTGAAGTGTAGTGTAGTGAAGTGTAGTGTAGTGAAGTGTAGTGAAGTGTAGTGTAGTGAAGTGTAGTGTAGTGAAGTGTAGTGAAGTGTAGTGTAGTGTAGTGTAATGTAGTGAAGTGTAATGTAGTGAAGTGTAATGTAGTGAAGTGTAGTGTAGTGAAGTGTAGTGTAGTGTAGTGTAGTGAAGTGTAGTGTAGTGTAGTGAAGTGTAATGTAGTGAAGTGTAATGTAGTGAAGTGTAGTGTAGTGTAGTGTAATGTAGTGAAGTGTAGTGTAGTGAAGTGTAGTGTAGTGTAGTGTAGTGAAGTGTAGTGTAGTGTAGTGTAATGTAGTGAAGTGTAATGTAGTGAAGTGTAGTGTAGTGTAGTGTAATGTAGTGTAGTGTAATGTAGTGAAGTGTAGTGTAGTGAAGTGTAGTGTAGTGTAGTGTAGTGAAGTGTAGTGTAGTGTAGTGTAATGTAGTGAAGTGTAATGTAGTGAAGTGTAATGTAGTGAAGTGTAGTGTAGTGAAGTGTAATGTAGTGAAGTGTAGTGTAGTGAAGTGTAATGTAGTGAAGTGTAGTGTAGTGAAGTGTAATGTAGTGAAGTGTAGTGTAGTGAAGTGTAGTGTAGTAAGTGTAGTGTAGTGAAGTGTAGTGTAGTGAAGTGTAATGTAGTGAAGTGTAATGTAGTGAAGTGTAGTGTAGTGAAGTGTAATGTAGTGAAGTGTAATGTAGTGAAGTGTAATGTAGTGAAGTGTAATGTAGTGAAGTGTAATGTAGTGAAGTGTAGTGTAGTGTAATGTAGTGAAGTGTAGTGTAGTGTAGTGTAATGTAGTGAAGTGTAATGTAGTGAAGTGTAGTGTAGTGTAGTGTAATGTAGTGAAGTGTAGTGTAGTGTAGTGTAATGTAGTGAAGTGTAATGTAGTGAAGTGTAATGTAGTGAAGTGTAATGTAGTGAAGTGTAGTGTAGTGAAGTGTAGTGTAGTGAAGTGTAATGTAGTGAAGTGTAGTGTAGTGTAGTGAAGTGTAATGTAGTGTAGTGTAGTGAAGAGTAATGTAGTGAAATGTAATTTGTGTGTCCCAAAACAAGGTCTGTATGTTCCGACCATTTATTGAAAGTAATAGTTACAATAATGTAATTAGATTAAATAAATTACTTAGGGGCTTCCATCCACAACATTCTCCAGCATTATCCTTAGGAATGGAGAGAGTCGTTTCCCTGAACGAATCTACTTGGACTTCCTGCTTATTTCTGCAACATTGCAAGCTCCTGATGATGAGTCGATTGCAGCACGAAAGGCCTAGAGCTATCATTCAACTCAACTCCCCCTTTGGCTATTTTGCATATTTTATCGCTCGTTTGCGATTATTGCATATTATATATATATGTATGTGTGGGTGTGTTAAATAACTTGGCTATCTCTTCACAAACGTCGTTTCTTGCAACATAAGGAGTCTGGTGGGGGAAGGGGAGGTAACTTGCTTCTACCTGACAGGCAGCAGGTATAGACTCATGCCGCGGCAACCTGCCTTGTCAGGAGGCTGGTGTGAGGGACTCGTACCTTGTCAGCAGACAAATGTTTGGGTGACAGACCCCCCATGAGTGTTTTCAAATATGTCTCCAAAGTGCTGCCCCAAAATTAATATTCTGGAATGTAATTTTTTTTTTAAATCAATTTAAAAGTTCTTTATAAGATTGTTACACGGTAGTGCAATGTTCCTTTCCCAGGAGTAACGCCTCTAAATTTAAATTTCTTCATTTAACAATTTTTTTGAAGTCAATATAAGAAATAACTTCATAAAATATGTCACAGAACATTGTAACAAGAGATTACCTCACCCACTGGGCTAACTTTTTCCGTGTACCTGCAGTCTATCTGGAAGTCCTTCCGGGGGCCAACGCCCCCGCTGGCCGGTCCTTGACCAGACCTTGCTGGTCTGGAACCTCACATCTACTTGTGAAATCAGTGCAAGAAGATCTGTCAGATAATGTGCCACTCAAAGTAATGAAATCAATTAAATTCTTCCCGAGGGTCGCTGCCCCCCATCCAAAATTTAATATTTTGGAGCTGCCTATAGCCTAAAATCTGCTACTGGATATAAGGAAGCTTATTACAAAACTTTGTTGCTCTGGCTTTCATGGCGACTTTGGATCACTGCTCAAGAGATATCCTGGCCCAGGATAGTCTTGTGACCAAGAGTGACATCTGCGTCTCCAGCCACTGCTATTTGTGAGGTATCCTTGACACTGATACCTGGAGTGTACCTGGAGAGGGTTTCGGGGGTCACCGCCCCCTCGGCTTGGTCTGAGACCAGGTCTCGTGGTGAATCAGGGTCTGATCAACCAGGCTGTTACTGCTGGCCGCACGTAATCCAGCGTATGAACCACAATCCGGCTGGTCAGGTACTGACTTTAGGTGCCTGTCCAGCTCCTACTTGAAGACAGTTATCTAGGAACATGGATGAAATTGGGTGAAGTTGTCCAAGAACATGGATGAGGTTGGGTGATGAGGAAGTTATCTAAAAATATATGGATGAAGTTAGAATGGAGCCAATAAAAATATTTATAAATTTCACCCCCCCTCTCCCCCCAAAAAATAATGCATCTAGAACTTCTGCCAAGTAATCAAAAAATTTAAATACCAAATCAAATACGTAGTGTGTGTGTGTGTGTGTGTGTGTGTGTGTGTGTGTGTGTGTGTGTGTGTGTGTGTGTGTGTGTGTGTGTGTGTGTGTGTGTGTGTGTGTGTGTGTGTTGGTCCATGGCGAAAGCCCCAACTTTCCTGTGTAGTAAATAACCTTATAAACTTTACGAGAGCAGTAAAAATGCATGGTATCTGGCTCCCTGCGGCTGCTTCTCTTGTTGCTGCAGCCCAGTTGTTGACATTATGGAGGTCTTGTGTATGCAAGAGGTCAGCTCCTGTTGTTATTTACACTCTACTTCCTCTTCAGACGGAGGATCGAGCCTCTATTACGTTTTGCGCTGAATGACCCATATGTGTCTAGCGCTTAACATGAATTAAATTATATCTAGTTTCTCTTCTACCTCTCTTGTTGCAGTCTTTTTTCTCTCTCGTCTATTTATACTGGCTACCTCCCTCTTTTATCTTCGTATGACTTTGTAAATGGTCGGACCGAAACGTCGTCTTAAACTCCCCTCTATGTGCGGGTTATTTGTGTATCTTCCATTTTAATGGACAGAGTATCGAGCCTTTATCACTAGTTGTTCTCAGTACCAAACTAGAGTTTACTGATTTATAGAAAAACATGTTGAAGACTTGTTTTAATTTACACGCGAGATTGCATTTTATGTAAAATATTGAATTGTTTTGTTATTGCATTCGTATCAACATTACCATGCATAGTTTACCACCATGACTACTGTCATGTTTATAAGATTAAGTTTTATATAAACAGTAACTGTATATATTGATATGTTGTTGTTACCTGGCGTCATATATCGCTCTTAAATGAATACATATATAATATTTCTGTTTAGGTGTTCTTATACCTCTCTGTCGTCTTCTGTGACTGTGTAATCGCCTATTTGTGGTTGCAGGGGTTGAGTTACAGCACTTGGTCCAGTTTCTTCGCTGGTCGCCACTAGGTTCAGTCTCTCCCTACTCCATGAGTGACACACAGTGCCACCACACACTGAGGGTTGAGATGCTTTAAGCTTGACACACACACACACACACACACACACACACACTGTGTGTGTGTGTGTGTCAAGCTTAAGGCATCTCAACCCTCAATGTGTGATGGCACTGTGTGCACCATTACAGACCATTACTGGTGTCATAGTGACTCGAGCGGCCCCTTAATATGCTCGTAGGAAACCTCTTAATGTTTCAGAAGTAGTTCTCGGCCCTCTGGTGCTGCCCTAAGTTTACCTCCAGATGATACTGATAGTTCTTACGATTCACTCTGTTCGAATATTGTTTATGATTTTTATTTTGCGTTAGTGTCGTTTTACAAAATAAGGTATAAGGAATCAAAGAAGATATAGGGGATCAAAGAAGGTAAAGGGAATCAAAGAAGATATAGGGGATCAAAGAAGGTAAAGGGAATCAAAGAAGGTAAAGAGAATCAAAGAAGGTAAAGAGAATCAAAGAAGGTAAAGAGAATCAAAGAAGGTAAAGAGAATCAAAGAAGGTAAAGAGAATCAAAGAAGGTAAAGGAAATCAAAGAAGGCAAAGGGAATCAAAGAAGGTAAAGGAAATCAAAGAAGGTAAAGGGAATCAAAGAAGGTAAAGGGAATCAAAGAAGGCAAAGGGAATCAAAGAAGGTAAAGGGAATCAAAGAAGGCAAAGGGAATCAAAGAAGATATAGGGGATCAAAGAAAGTAAAGGGAATCAAAGAAGATATAGGGGATCAAAGAAGGTAAAGGGAATCAAAGAAGGTAAAGTGAATCAAAGAAGGTAAAGAGAATCAAAGAAGGTAAAGGGAATCAAAGAAGGCAAAGGGAATCAAAGAAGATATAGGGGATCAAAGAAGGTAAAGGGAATCAAAGAAGATATAGGGGATCAAAGAAGGTAAAGGGAATCAAAGAAGGTAAAGGGAATCAAAGAAGGTAAAGGGAATCAAAGAAGGTAAAGGGAATCAAAGAAGGTAAAGGGAATCAAAGAAGGTAAAGGGAATCAAAGAAGGTAAAGGGAATCAAAGAAGGTAAAGGGAATCAAAGAAGGTAAAGGGAATCAAAGAAGGTAAAGGGAATCAAAGAAGGTAAAGGGAATCAAAGAAGGTAAAGGGAATCAAAGAAGGTAAAGTGAATCAAAGAAGGTAAAGTGAATCAAAGAAGGTAAAGGGAATCAAAGAAGGTAAAGGGAATCAAAGAAGGTAAAGGGAATCAAAGAAGGTAAAGGGAATCAAAGAAGGTAAAGGGAATCAAAGAAGGTAAAGGGAATCAAAGAAGGAAAAGGGAATCAAAGAAGGCAAAGGGAATCAAAGAAGGTAAAGGGAATCAAAGAAGGTAAATGGAATCAAAGAAGGTAAAGGGAATCAAAGAAGGTAAAGGGAATCAAAGAAGGTAAAGGGAATCAAAGAAGGCAAAGGGAATCAAAGAAGGTAAAGGGAATCAAAGAAAGTAAAGAGAATCAAAGAAGGCAAAGAGAATCAAAGAAGGTAAAGGGAATCAAAGAAGGTAAAGGGAATCAAAGAAGGCAAAGGGAATCAAAGAAGGTAAAGGGAATCAAAGAAGGTAAAGGGAATCAAAGAAGGCAAAGGGAATCAAAGAAGGTAAAGGGAATCACACACACCCACCACCTCAAGCTGACCACATCATGAGGAGCCAGTCTATCAGCATCCTGTCGGCCAACATTAGAGGTTTCATCACTAATGTTGGAGAGCTCACACATAGTTTTGTGAACACTCAACGTCCCGACATGATAGCTGTTGTTGAAACATTTTTGGATGACAGGACTCCAGAAAATTTTGCAAGAATTGCTGGCTACACCTCATGGATGAGAAGAGACAGGCAAGGGCAAGGAGGAGGTGTTGCTGTGTGCTTCTCTAAAAGTGTTCATGCCCAGAACATTGATGTTGCCACCCCTACACATCTTGAAATGATGTTCTTCAAGCTCTGTATAAACACTAGTACCTCTGTACTAGCATGTGCCATGTACAGACCTCAGTGGCAACATGCAGACCCCATCAACTTCCTAATGGAAAATATTGACTCCCTTCTGCTACAACACATCTGTCAATATATTATAATTGTTGGTGACCTCAACCAGCACCTTATACAGAGGAACTTTGATGACCTTCTTGCAGTGTTTGATATGAGAAACTTTGTTGATTTCCCTACTCATATCTCTGGCTCCTCCCTTGACCCAGTAGTGAGTGATCTAGCAGAAGGCATAGTCACTTGTCAACCCCTCGGTTACGTTGGATCGTCTGACCACAAGGCGGAGGGCACGGAGAAAGAGGGAGATAAGAACACTTTTCTTGACAGGGGAAGCATGATAGGAAAAGTAGTGAATGTACATGCCACTGTGCATAGGTTTACGGTAAACGGAAAAGAAAAAACCTGTATCTGAGCGGTGGACATGGACATCAAGGAAAGGAAGCAAGGAATTAGATTCCCATTCAGCTTTAAACTTAATGGAAGGGACTGAATGGGAATCTAATTCCTTGCTTCCTTTCCTTGATGTCCATGTCCACCGCTCAGATACAGGTTTTTCCTTTTCCGTTTACCGTAAACCTATGCACAGTGGCATGTACATTCACTACTTTTCCTATCATGCTTCCCCTGTCAAGAAAAGTGTTCTTATCTCCCTCTTTCTCCGTGCCCTCCGCATCTGTGATCCTCAGTTCCTTCCAGCAGAAATTTCCACTCTTCATAATTCGTTCTCCCGTCTTGGCTACCCTTCCCATTTCATAGACTCTGCCCTCTCACGTGTTAAACGCAATTTCTTCTCTCCCAAACTCTCTACTCATGGGAACTCTTCTATCCTCTGCCTTCCCTACATTTCCGGTCTTTCTAATCTCAACAATTCTCTCCGTCCCTTAGACATCAAGCTTACCTTCCGCCAGACTAACACTCTTCGCACTAATCTCGTTCATACCTCTCCTCCCTCTACAGATGTTCCTGGTGTCTACTCTATTTCTTGCTCCTCCTGTCCTCTTCAATACTTCGGAGAAACTGGTCGATCTCTTTCTGACAGACTTAGAGAGCACAAAAATAGTGTTAGCTTGCCGACACTAACAATGCTCTTTTCTGTCACATCAGAGATCATAGCCATTCTATTGACTGGTCTTCTGCTAAAACTGTCTTTCCTTCTTCCAACTCGAACAGTCGCCGTCTAGTTGAATCCTCTCTAATACACAACTTTCCTCGTATGAACCTTAGCCCTGGCTTCGTCTCTGTAGATGCCTTCCTCTCCCACTACATTGTAAAATGCTCCAAACTTCAGAACACCCGTGACTTAACCTGAATCCTCATTTTTTTTCTTTCTTTTTCTTCTTCCTCTTCCCCTTTCCTCTTTCCTTTTCTCCTCTGGGTTGTCTTTTTCTCTCCTGTCTCGTGTTTCTGTTCCTTCTTCATTTATTTTATTTCACCACTTCCCCTTTCACGCACCTCTGTGCGCTTGCTCTCCCTCTGTGGGCATCTAGCTCTCTTGCAGTGCTCCCCTTCCTTTGTTTTTGACTGGCTCGTCTTCCTTATTTCCCACTTCTACCACTACCACTACTACTACTACCTCTTCTTCTTCTACTACTACTACAACTACTGATGAAATTAAGACACATGTGCGGCGTCTGGTTGTCTTTGTTGTGGACGTTTCGCCATCCAGTGGCTGGCTGGATGGCGAAACGTCTACGATGGTGATGCCCGGGTATTGTGCATCTGTCTTAATTTCATCTTGTCGGTATTATATACAATTCTTGTACTACTACTACTACTACTACTACTACTACTACTACTACCTCCACCTCTTCCTGCCTATATATAGCCGTCCTGCTACATCTCTGTTAGTTTGACTTTGTCAATGGTCCAAGTCGGACCGAAACGTCGTCGTAAGCTTCTCTCTTTTGTGTGCGGGTTATTTGTGTACTGGTAAGATCCTTGAGACAATAATCTCAAGACAAATGACAGAGTTTTTTGACTACCACTCACTACTTTGTGGTCGTCAATATGGCTTCAGGAAAGGTTACTCTGCTGCTGATCTGTTGTTAAAACTCTCCACTAAGTGGCACCAGTCACTGGATGAATCCAAAGTCAGCTGTGTGGTAGCACTGGACATTGCTGGCGCTTTCGACCGGGTGTGGCACCAGGGCCTCTTAGCAAAACTTCAAGCACTGGGAATTTCAGGCTCTACGCTATGTCTCCTCAGTGATTACCTTCATGGTAGATCTCTAAGTGTAGTTCTCAACGGAACGGAATCAGCAAGACATCCTATTGGGGCAAGTGTTCCACAAGGAAGCCTGCTGGGTCCATTGTTATGGAATGTCTACTTCAACGACCTTCTTCATCTCATCCCAGAATCACATGCATATGCAGACAACTGTACACTGACATTCACTTATCCAAGAGAAGAAATGCCAGCTGCTCTAAGCTACATCAATCACCAGCTGAGAGCTATATCAGCTTGGGGAAATAGATGGCAAGTAACATTTGCAGCTGAGAAAACGCAAATGATGATCGTCTCTAGGCACCATGATGGTAATGCTGGTGCAGTAGTAAGGATGAATGGGAGGGTGTTGGCACCTGGAGAAGAAGTTGATATCCTTGGGGTGAAATTTGACTCCAAACTAACCATGAAGAACCATGTTGTAAATCTTGCAAACAAGGCAGCCAGGAAGCTTACAGCACTTCGCCGTATCTCGCATCTGCTTGACAGTAGGGGTTGCAAGATCCTGTACGAGGCGCAAGTACGCTCACACCTTGAGTATGCTCCACTTTCTTGGTTTGCCTGCCCCCCCCCTCTCATCTGCGACTGCTTGACAGAGTAGAGAACAGAGCAAGACGTCTCATCTCTCGCCTGGACCCATCCTGGATAGATCTGTCATTTCAGCAAAGCCTTCAACATAGGAGTGATGTGGGTGGCCTTACTGTTATGTACAAGGCCAATATTGTCAAAATACCACACTTGGATCCACTTCGAGGACAGCGTGAAACAAGCTTTTATGCCACAAGACGGGCAGAAAGCAGCAACTTCACTCTGGCTGTACCCTTCTCCAGAACATCACTCCATCTGAGATCATACATACCCAGGATGACTCGAGTATGGAACACATTCGTACAGCATAATGATGTCAACGAGATAAAGTCAGTTGATCAAATGAAAATGCTGGCCACAGATGGCTCCAACTTCATCCTGTTCCCTACTTGTATGTCTCTTAACAATAAAAATGCTTTCAAATGAGCTGATGTAGGTAACAGCTCTTAGCTTGCCAATAAAGTTAGGAATCCTTAACCTGTAAATTGCTTGTCAATAAAGCTAGATATCCTTAACCTTGTCAAACCCTGTGTAAAAAAAAAAAAGTAAAGGGAATCAAAGAAGGCAAGGGAATCAAAGAAGGTAAAGGGAATCAAAGAAGGCAAAGGGAATCAAAGAAGGTAAAGGGAATCAAAGAAGGCAAAGGGAATCAAAGAAGGTAAAGGGAATCAAAGAAGGCAAAGGGAATCAAAGAAGGTAAAGGGAATCAAAGAAGGTAAAGGGAATCAAAGAAGGTAAAAGGAATCAAAGAAGGTAAAGGGAATCAAAGAAGGTAAAGGGAATCAAAGAAGGCAAAGGGAATCAAAGAAGGTAAAGGGAATCAAAGAAGGTAAAGGGAATCAAAGAAGGTAAAGGGAATCAAAGAAGGTAAAGGGAATCAAAGAAGGTAAAGGGAATCAAAGAAGGTAAAGGGAATCAAAGAAGGTAAAGGGAATCAAAGAAGGTAAAGGGAATCAAAGAAGGTAAAGGGAATCAAAGAAGGTAAAGGGAATCAAAGAAGGTAAAGGGAATCAAAGAAGGTAAAGGGAATCAAAGAAGGTAAAGGGAATCAAAGAAGGTAAAGGGAATCAAAGAAGGTAAAGGGAATCAAAGAAGGCAAAGGGAATCAAAGAAGGTAAAGGGAGTCACAGAAGGCAAAGGGAATCAAAGAAGAAAACATCTTTCTTAGCTTCAGTTCAAGGAATATATGGCCTTGACAGGTATGAGAACTGATCAACTATGACAGCTCTAAGACCTGTGGACAGGTACTGTAGAGACACAGGTGACCTGTAATGTAGACATGTAACAGAACTCCTCTATGTCAAACGTTCCTATTGTAACCCTCGTAGCTTAGTGGTACGATGCAAGGACCAGGCACCTGTCAGAACCACGGTTCCATTCCCCATCGGTTCTTTTTATTATGTCATATTTTAGAAAGTGATTCCTAATGATGGTGATGGATTTATCACCGAAACGTTGACTTACTCTATACTAAGTATCCTAAAAAGATATGGTGAGGCCTTAGAATTATCCACCCACCATATATATATATATATATATATATATTATAAACATATATATATATATATATATATATATATATATATATATATATATATATATATGAACAATATATATAGATATATAACATGTTTATATATATATATTATATATATATAAACAGTATATATATATATATGCTTGTACTCACCTAGTAGTGATTGCAGAGGTCGAGTCACAGCTCCTAGCTCCGACTCTCCACTGGCCGCTACTCGGTCACTCTTCTCGCTCCATGACCTTTATCATACCTCTTCTTAAAGCTATGTATGTATCCTACCTCCACTATGTCACTTGCCAGACTATTCCACTTCCTGACAACTCTATGACTAAAGAAATACTTCCTAACATCGCTTTGACTCATCTGAGTCTTCAACTTCCAATTGTGACCCTTTGTTCTGTGTCCCATCTCTGGAACATCCTGTCTCTGTCCACCTTGCCAATTCCACGCAGTATTTTGTATGTCGTTATCATGTCTTCCCTAACCCTCCTGTCCTCCAGTGTCGTCAGGCCGATTTCCCTTAACCTTTCTTCAAAGGACATTTCCCTTAGCTCTGGAGACTAGTCTTGTTGCAAGCCTTTGTACTTTAAGACAATAGATAAGATTTTCTTTGGATTTTTAACCCTGGAGGGTTAGCCACCCAGGATAACCCAAGAAAGTCAGTGCGTCATCGACTACTGTCTATCTTATTTCCATTGTGGTCCTCAATCTTGTCCTCCAGGATGCGACCCACACCAGTCAACTAAAACCCAGGTACCTATTTGCTGCTAGGTGAACAGGACAGCAGGTGTAAGGAAACGCGTCGAAATGTTTCCACCCGCCGGGAATCGAACCCGGGCCCTCTGTGTGTGAAGCGGGAGCTTTAGCCACCAGGCCACCGTGCTCAACTAGGTGTGGGTTCCAAACTGGTGCTGCATACTCCAGTATGGGCCTGACGTACACGGTGTATGGAGCCTTGAACGCTTACTGAGGTATCGGAACGCTATTCTCAGGTTTGCCAGGCGCCCATATGCTGTAGCAGTTACCTGGTTGATGTGCGCCTCAGGAGATATGATCGGTATTATGCTCACCCCAATATCCTTTACCTTGAGTGAGGTTTGCAGCCTTTGGCCACCTATCCTAAACTCAGTCTGCAGTCTTCTTTACTTGACTTGTACTCACTAGAGCGCAGGCGAGAGAGATATATCATAATCTACACCTGGAAGATCCTGGAGGGACTGGTCCCTAATATGCACACAGCAATCACTCCATACGAAAGCAAAAGACTTGGCAGGCGATGCAACATACCCCCAGTGAAAAGAAGGGGCGTCACTGGTACACTGCGTGAAAACGCAATAAGTGTCCGGGGGCGCAAGACTGTTCAACAGCCTCCCACCAGCAATAAGGGGCATTACGGGAAGACCCCTGGTTGTCTTCAAGATGGAACTGGACAGATACCTAAAGACGGTGCCGGATCAGCCGGGCTGTGGTTCATACGTTGGATTGCGTGCGGCCAGCAGTAACAGCATCGTTGATCAGGCCATGATCCACCGGGAGGCCTGGTCGTGGACCGGGCCGCGGGGGCGTTGATCCCTGGAATGCCCTCCAGGTAGACTCCAGGTAGACCCTTCCCCGATCTTCATGACTTGGCAATGGTGGGGGGGGGTAGAATTCGAGGAACCAGTTGCTAGACCAGGCTTGCAGTCTGTCCAGGTCTCTTTGTAGTCCTGCCTGATCCTCGTCCGATTTAATTCTCCCGATTAACTTCACATTATCTGCAAACAAGGACATTTTTAAGTCTATCCCTTCCGTCATGTCATTCACATATACCAAAACTAGCAATGGTCTTAGGACTGACCCCTGTGAAACCCCGCTCGTCACAGGCGCCCCCTCTGACACTTCGTCACGTACCATGACTCTTTGTTGCTTTCCTGTCATGTGTTCTCTGATCCATTGCAGTGCCTTTCCTGTTATGCCTGCCTGATCCTGTAGCTTTTGCACTAATCCCTTGTGAGGAACTGTGTCGAAGGCCTTCTTGCAGTCCAAGAAAATGCAATCTACCCACCCCTCTCTCTCGTGTCTTCCGTTACCTTGTGTGTGTGTGTGTGTGTGTGTGTGTGTGTGTGTGTGTGTGTGTGTGTACTCACCTAGTTATGGTTGCAGGGATCGATTCATAACTCCTGGCCCCGCCTCTTCACTGGCCGCTGCTGGGCCACTCTCCCTACACCATGGGCTTTATCATACCTCTGCTTAAAGCTATGTATGGATCCTGCCTCCACTACATCGCTTCCCAAACTATTCCACTTCCTGACTACTCTGTGACTGAAGAAACACTTTCTAACATCCCTGTGATTCATCTGTGTCTTCAGCTTCCAACTGTGTCCCCTTGTTACTGTGTCCAATCTCTGGAACATCCTGTCTTTGTCCACCTTGTCAATTCCTCTCAGTATTTTGTATGTGTGTGTGTGTGTGTGTGTGTGTGTGTGTGTGTGTGTGTGTGTGTGTGTGTTAATATACATATATGTATGAGTACGCTATTGTTTCCGAACATCTGTAACCATTCAAAGGATCTGCGGTACAAAAATGCTTCCAGCTAGCCCCCAAGAGTCTCGTTGATCTTCCAGCCGTAAAAACCTGGAAACTTCACAGACACAAAACCATTCCTCTCGCAACACGCCTGTGTACCAATTCTACAACTGTAGTCGACAAAAGTTATTTAAAATACATACACGTCAGCTTTCCTGGAAAATAAGTCTTGCCAGCCTTGCTGTCTCACTCCATAGCGTCAGAGAGCAGCAAACTGGAGGCCATAATGCTGATAGACTTTGCTATCCTCAATTTCCGGCCACTGACGTCTCACCATATTGTTTGCGTATAGTATGTTAAAAATGATATATACAGTGCATATATATAATGTCTTACCGAATAGGTAAAATTGGTCAATTAGTAAGAACTCATTTAATTAAGTTCTTTCTAAAATTTTCTCTTATACGTTTAAAGATATATTTTTTTTCATTTATGTTAATGTAAAAAATAATTTTGTACCAAAAGAACCTTAGAAAACTTACCTAACCTTATTATAACAAGCGCAATTTAATTTAACCTAATCCAACTAAATATATTTTAGTTAAGTTTACAATAATTTAATAAACACAATGAAATATATTTTTTTTCGTTAGGTTCGGAATGATTTTGGCGAAATTATTGCATACACAAATTTTCGCTTGTGTGTGTGTGTGTGTGTGTGTGTGTGTGTGTGTGTGTGTGTGTGTGTGTGTGTGTGTGTGTGTGTGTGTGTGTGTGTGTGTGTGTGTGTTAAGATGACAGTAAACAGGTGAAATCACAATATGCAGAACAATATAAAAAACTGAAATCCAAGCCCTTTCGTGATTTTTCACATCATCAAGGAACTAGATAGATATATACATAAACTATAATATCCATCGGTGAACGATATAAGACCAATACTTAATATATTGGCAGAACTCGAAATCATTTGGTGGACACAATGTGTTATGACCACGTAAGTGTTAAGGTCCAACAGCACTGTGTTCCACCAGTGTTGACACGGATTAAGCAACAAATCCTGCTATATATTCCTGATCGCTTGGCGATTATTGTTATCCCTCGTTGATCCCCATTCCTGATGGCTGAGCACGACGCTGCCGTGACCCTTACACTGGCAGTAAGTGCCACACGTGAACACCAGGATGGGAGTGCCACACACTGACCCATGCAGGAAGTGCCACACTGACGCCAGGTAGATAGTGCCACTTATCGACCCATGCAGGGAGGGCCATGCTTTGACCTACGCAGGGAGGGCCACACTTTGACCCAGGTAGTATGATACCGATGTAAGGACGAGGAACTGGACTAAGGTGGTGCAGGTAAAAGCACAGTTGGTGGAAGCACCAACACAGCTGGTGGAGGCGCCAACACAGCTGGTGGAGGCACCAACACAGCTGGTGGAAGCACCAACACAGTTGGTAGAGGCACCAACACAGCTGGTAGAGGCACTAACACAGCTGGTAGAAGCACCAACTCAGCTTGTAGCAGCACCAACACAGCTGGTAGAAGCACCAACACAGC
Source organism: Cherax quadricarinatus (assembly GCF_038502225.1). Lineage (NCBI taxonomy): Eukaryota > Metazoa > Arthropoda > Malacostraca > Decapoda > Parastacidae > Cherax > Cherax quadricarinatus. The sequence continues at coordinate 388,280 of NW_027195059.1, forward strand.
TGGTAAAAGCACCAAAAAAACTGGTAGCAGCACAGCTGGTGGAAGTACCAACACAGCTGGTGAAGAGGCAGTTCATTCATCACAACATTAACTAATTAACAGAGTTTCTCACTTGTACGTCGCACCAATTACCTTGACTCCCTCACCAGCTGGTCCTGTGCTGGTGGAGGTTGTCCCTTCTGACTGTTGGAGAAAGAGTAAATGTGTTGGAGAAATACTTTTCTTAGAAATATTTTGCTTTTGTTGGATAAAAAGTTCCTTTGAGGAAATAGTATATTTGTTGGAGATAGAGTGCTTTTGATTTAGAATTGTGCTTTTGTTGCGGAAATAGGAGTTGTGTTGGAGAAATATCTGTGGATATAACAGTGCCTTTGTTGGAGAAAGATTTTATTGGAAAACTAGTGCTTGTGTTGGAGAAAAAGCTTTTGTGGGAGCAAGTGCTAGTACTGGAGAAACAGTGCCTATGGAGAAAAAGTGCTTGTGTTGGAGAAAAGTGCCTGTGTTGCAAAAACAGTGGCTGTGTTGGAGAAACAGTGCCTGTGTTGGAGAAACAGTGCCTGTGTTGGAGAAAGAGTACCTGTGTTGGAGAAACAATGCTTTTGTTGGAGAAACAGTGCCTGTGTTGGTGAAACAGTGCTTGTGCTGGGAAATAGCGTTGTGTTGGAGAAATGTCTGTGGATGTAAAAGCGCCTTTGTTGGAAAACATTTCTTGTGTTGAAGAATAGTGCTTTTGTTGGAGAATGGTGTTTGTGTTGAAGAACATTGCTTTTGTTGGTGAAATTATCTATGTTGGACAGTTCACTTCAGTGTAGAGCAACACGTTTTACGCTCTATAGAGCTTGGCTGACTGGGTTAAGCTCTTCAGAGAGCGAAACGTTGTCACAATAAAGGTCACAGCAAATAAGTCACAATTTTGGTTAGAGAAAATCACTCGAAAAAAGTCACGTTTTATTTAGGTTAACTCAGGCTGTGACCTTTTTCCTGTAGCTTCCTTGGCTGTGACCTTTTTCCTGTAGCTTCCTTGGCTGTGACCTTTTTCCTGTAGCTTCCTTGGCTGTGACCTTTTTCCTGTAGCTTCCTTGGCTGTGACCTTTTTCCTGTAGCTTCCTTGGCTGTGACCTTTTTCCTGTAGCTTCCTTGGCTGTGACCTTTTTTGACCTTTTTCCTGTAGCTTCCTTGGCTGTGACCTTTTTTTTGTGACCTTTTTCCTGTAGCTTCCTTGGCTGTGACCTTTTTCCTGTAGCTTCCTTGGCTGTGACCTTTTTCCTGTAGCTTCCTTGGCTGTGACCTTTTTCCTGTAGCTTCCTTGGCTGTGACCTTTTTCCTGTAGCTTCCTTGGCTGTGACCTTTTTCCTGTAGCTTCCTTGGCTGTGACCTTTTTCCTGTAGCTTCCTTGGCTGTGACCTTTTACCTGTAGCTTCCTTGGCTGTGACCTTTTTCATGGACCCGTTGATGTATGCCACTATACCGTAACTTAGGCGGTGTAACTTTAAACGGCTTACACCCTACTGTAACTATTATTTATTATAGACGTTTATTATAGACGTTTATTATAGACGTTTAAAGAAAGAATAGCCAGGGTGACCTGATGTATGGAAGGTTCTTTGACCAATAAACAAGATAAGGTCGCTTTATCATAGACACTACTTAATGTTAGTAAAACTATACATGTTGCATTAGGTAAAGCTGAGTATTTGGTTCACTTGTTTTGTGCTTGTGCTGTGTAAGACTTGTTCTCAAATTGCTTAGAGGGATTGCACAGCTGGGGGTTAGGTGCTGCTTAGTGCTGACTTACGGCTCACTTGCCCTTACTTCCCAGACTTTGTTTACGTGTTATCGTAGAACGCATACTTGTTCTGTGAGTCGTGTATAAGCAAATATACGATAACATAAAGATGGAACGTGTGCGTGTGTAGTTCTCGGGGAGGGAGGGTGAGGCGTGGTCAACAGAGCCGACAACAGTGATAAGTAATATACGTGTCTAGACTATGGACTAATGGCAAGATGAAAGTAAGACATATGCAAAAATTTGGGTATCTTTATTGCAGACGTTTCGCCATCCAGTGGCATTATCAGTACAAATTCAAGGATATAATTGGAAGACAGAACTATATACAAAAGAGAAGGCAATCAGTCCCTCAGCCTTGGAACTGGTGAAGAGCACCGTAGGCGTTTAGTGAAGGAGCTAGCGCTTATGTACTGGCGTTAGGTGGTGAGGGACAGCTAGGAGACGAAGACATTGTCACTGGTAGGCGGGATTGTATATTATTCATGTACAACTTGTCAGACATTGCAATGTCATGGAATCTTGGTTCAGAGGACATATCCACAACTTTTTTAACTACTTCTGACCCATCCATCAGTATGATCTACTTCCACTACGGAATTCCGCCCACCAGTGACAGTATCTTCGTCTGCTGCACATCCATCACCACCTGACGCAAGTATATAAGCACCAGCCTTCTTGCCTGTGCTCCAGACTCTTCACGACTACGGTGCTCTACACACCAGCTCCAAGGATGAGGACTGATTACCTCAAAACCACGTCTTCAAGGGTGACAGACTGTTTACATCATCATCGCTGCTGCTAACTCCTCTATACTCAACTGAAGAAGCCTACTGTGTAGGCGAAACGTTTCGGAATAAAGAAACCTAACTGCTGCACTCATCATTATGTAATAGTTAGATAATTTATAATAAAACTCGCTATTCTGGGGGCACTTTTTCCCCATTTTAATTATCATTATATTACGTCGTTCGTTTTAAATCACTTTTAACCTTTACTGAATTGTATTTTACACTTTTAATGTAAATAATGGATTTAAACATTATTTTCTTTCTTTCATGTTAATTTGATGTCTAAAACTTATTCCTATAGTTGATATTCTTTGATAAATGGCCAGTATGAATTAGGCTGAGGAGTGACTATATGTGTATTGAAGAATGAGAGACTTGTACAATCTTTGGAAGTCTTGAGGAAACGTTTCTCCACACAATGGCTTCATCAGTACAAAGAACGGAGGAGAAAAGAGGAAGGTTTTGAGGTAACCAGTCCCTCAGTCTGGAATCGATGCGTTCAATCCATCAATCGTGAAGTACTCGGGGAAGTTGAAGGTGAGTTGAAGCAGGAGGCGGCGGAGTCACAGTGGAACCATCCACTAGTGTGGATGAATTTTGTCCAAAGGCTGGACAAGTAACCAAAAAACACACAATACCGTGACTGGCACAATACACAAATAACCCGTACATAGAAGAGAGGAGCTTACGGCGACGTTTCGGTCCGACTTGGACCATTTACAAAGTCACGCTAACGTTAGTGTGACTTTGTAAACGTTGTCGTAAGCGCCTTTCTTCTATGTGCAAGTTATTTGTGTATGGTGTTGGACAAGTGTTGAAGAATTCCTTGTATCACGATTCACTGATGTTGCAGTGTCCGACAGTGTCTAACACAAGCGTCTCACTGATGTTGCAGTGTTCGACAGTGTCTAACACAAGTGTCTCACTGATGTTGCAGTGTCTGACAGTGTATAACACAAGCGTCTCACTGATGTTGCAGTGTCTGACAGTGTCTAACACAAGCGTCTCACTGATGTTGCAGTGTCTGACAGTGTCTAACACAAGTGTCTCATTGATGCTGCAGTGTCTGACAGTGTCTAACACAAGTGTCTCACTGATATTGCAGTGTCTGACAGTGTCTAACACAAGTGTCTCATTGATGCTGCAGTGTCTGACAGTGTCTAACACAAGCGTCTCACTGATGTTGCAGTGTCTGACAGTGTCTAACACAAGCGTCTCACTGATGTTGCAGTGTCTGACAGTGTCTAACACAAGTGTCTCATTGATGCTGCAGTGTCTGACAGTGTCTAACACAAGCGTCTCACTGATGTTGCAGTGTCTGACAGTGTCTAACACAAGCGTCTCACTGATGCTGCAGTGTCTGACAGTGTCTAACACAAGCGTCTCACTGATGTTGCAGTGTCTGACAGTGTCTAACACAAGCGTCTCACTGATGTTGCAGTGTCTGACAGTGTCTAACACAAGTGCCTCATTGATGCTGCAGTGTCTGACAGTGTCTAACACAAGCGTCTCACTGATGTTGCAGTGTCTGACAGTGTCTAACACAAGCGTCTCACTGATGCTGCAGTGTCTGACAGTGTCTAACACAAGCGTCTCACTGATGCTGCAGTGTCTGACAGTGTCTAACACAAGTGTCTCACTGATGCTGCAGTGTCTGACAGTGTCTAACACAAGCGTCTCACTGATGTTGCAGTGTCTGACAGTGTCTAACACAAGTGTCTCACTGATATTGCAGTGTCTGACAGTGTCTAACACAAGTGTCTCATTGATGCTGCAGTGTCTGACAGTGTCTAACACAAGCGTCTCACTGATGTTGCAGTGTCTGACAGTGTCTAACACAAGCGTCTCACTGATGTTGCAGTGTCTGACAGTGTCTAACAAGCTTGATAAAGCTCCAGGAGAGCGAAACGTTGCCACAATAAATGTCACATTAGTTGCACTTGTGTCCTTTTACTTTACAAAGTGTCTCATTCTTCAACTTGTCGATTTTTTCAATCCTTTATCACATGTGTGCATTATTTAGGCTCAATATTTAAAGCATATAAATATACAATCGTATTAATATTTAGGTAGTGTGTGTGTGTGTGTGTGTGTGTGTGTGTGTGTGTGTGTGTGTGTGTGTGTGTGTGTGTGTGTCTGTGTGTGTAATATCCCCATAACAGAGTGGACAGGAGCTGGAATCGTGCTATCCCTGTGTTGCTTTACGATATTGTGCATCACATCACATGACCAAGTCTGACGAATCTGCTTGCTTGGTCGTGGAGGAGAAGGCAGACAGTGTGTATGTGAGTTATAGCGCCCCAGAGATCAGTGAAGGCAAGATGGGTTTTAACCTGGTCTTGCATGACTCACGAAACCGTAATGACACGATTGCAAACAAACCATACCACGGGTGGGGTTAGAACCCGCGGTCAGAGTGTCTCGAAACTTCAGGCCGTCGCGTTAGCCACTGGACCAGTGGCTAACGCGACGGTCTGGAGTTTTATGACTCTCTGATCGCGGGTTCTAACACCGCCCGTGGTATGATCTGGTCTCGCATCCCAGAAATATCTCAAAGTTCCCACTGTTTAGCTCGAAATGAAGCTGTTGATGACGTTTCGGTTCGTTGCGGAGCAAAAACTAGTCACACTCAAACACGAAGGTAAGGGAGCCAGCATACACGGCAAAAACTTCCTTCTTTTCGACTAGTTAATGGATGGTCCAAGTTAGTCCGAAACCTGTTCGTATGTTCCAGCTTCCTACATGAGTGTTATTTCGCAGTGTTTCAGTCCTGGTATTGAACACATTCATCATTCTCAAAAAAAAAAAATTATTAGACTCTTGCTTTAGGGTAAATTGACCTTTCAGTCCTCAGTATATGTATACTGTACGTCAGTATATCGTGTATTCTGCGTATTAATTCATCATATTCAGTATTTCATTTGATGTCAGTCCTATTGTCAATGTTAAATGCGTCAGCTTGTGTAGAATATTAAGTAATCCCAAATTATTTTTCGACTGCCGGTCCATTAACACACGTAATAATTCCATGTAATTTAGTCATCACTAATCCTATTTTTTAATATGCGATTATTTTAATATTGGAGTAAATTCCACTGTGACTGTTTATGTATTTTCATATCTGAGTAGTGTACGAGGTTCGATTCCCGGTACGGAGACACTAGACATGCTTGCTTACACCTGCTGTCACTGTTCACCTAGCAGTAAGTAGGTACGTAGGTGTTAGTTACCTTACACCTGCTGTCACTTCAACTAGCACTAAGTAGGTACCTGGGTGTTAGTTACCTTACACCTGCTGTCACTTCAACTAGCACTAAGTAGGTACCTGGGTGTTAGTTACCTTACACCTGCTGTCACTTCAACTAGCAGTAAGTAGGTACCTGGGTGTTAGTTACCTTACACCTGCTGTCACTGTTCACCTAGCAGTAAGTAGGTACCTGGGTGTTAGTTACCTTAGACCTGCTGTCACTGTTCACCTAGCAGTAAGTAGGTACCTGGGTGTTACCTTACACCTGCTGTCACTGTTCATCTAGCAGTAAGTAGGTACCTGGGTGTTAGTTACCTTACACCTGCTGTCACTGTTCATCTAGCAGTAAGTAGGTACCTGGGTGTTAGTTACCTTACACCTGCTGTCACTGTTCATCTAGCAGTAAGTAGGTACCTGGGTGTTAGTTACCTTACACCTGTTGTCACTGATTGTCTAGCAGTAAGTAGGTACCTGGGTGTTAGTTACCTTACACCTGCTCTCACTGTTCACCCAGCAGTAAGTAGGTACCTGGGTGTTAGTTACCTTACACCTGCTGTCACTGTTCGTCTAGCAGTAAGTAGGTGCCTGGGTGTTAGTTACCTTACACCTGCCGTCACTGTTCACCTAGCAGTAAGCAGGTACTTGGGTGTTAGTTGATTGGTGTGGGTCGCATCCTGGGGGTGGTAGCATAACTTTAGGGCTGAATTTTGAAATAAACTGAGATAGAATAAAATTAATCTGAATAAATAACAAAATGGAACAATAACGTGACTGGAACAATACACAAATAACCCGCACATAGGAAAGGCAAACTTACGAAGACGTTTCGGTCTGACTTGGACCATTTACAAAGTCACACCGACTCCCCCAATCTAGGGTGACTTTGTAAATGATCGATGTGCGGGTTGTGTATTGATCTGTGTACAAAAATTTAACTCTCATGCCACTGCTATTACATTCCAAGAATTATTTAGTTTCCTTGAACACAATATGTTCTTCGGATATCAAGGAACAGTGAGATATTGCTGATTAAGGGAACTGATCCAGTCTCCTTGTGAACAGGCAGTGCCCCATGAGACCAGTCTCCTTGGGAACAGGCAGTGTCCCATGAGACCAGTCTCCTTGGGAACAGGCAGTGCCCCATGAGACCAGTCTCCTTGGGAACAGGCAGTGTCCCATGAGACCAGTCTCCTTGGGAACAGGCAGTGCCCCATGAGACCAGTCTCCTTGGGAACAGGCAGTGCCCCATGAGACCAGTCTCCTTGGGAACAGGCAGTGCCCCATGAGACCAGTCTCCTTGGGAACAGGCAGTGCCCCATGAGACCAGTCTCCTTGGGAACAGGCAGTGCCCCATGAGACCAGTCTCCTTGGGAACAGGCAGTGTCCCATGAGACCAGTCTCCTTGGGAACAGGCAGTGTCCCATGAGACCAGTCTCCTTGGGAACAGGCAGTGTCCCATGAGACCAGTCTCCTTGGGAACAGGCAGTGCCCCATGAGACCAGTCTCCTTGGGAACAGGCAGTGTCCCATGAGACCAGTCTCCTTGGGAACAGGCAGTGCCCCATGAGACCAGTCTCCTTGGGAACAGGCAGTGTCTCCCAGGCATGAGACCAGTCTCCTTGGGAACAAGCAGCAGTGTCCCATGAGACCAGTCTCCTTGGGAACAGGCAGTGTCCCATGAGACCAGTCTCCTTGGGAACAAGCAGTGCCCCATGAGACCAGTCTCCTTGGGAACAGGCAGTGCCCCATGAGACCAGTCTCCTTGGGAACAGGCAGTGTCCCATGAGACCAGTCTCCTTGGGAACAGGCAGTGTCCCATGAGACCAGTCTCCTTGGGAACAGGCAGTGTCCCATGAGACCAGTCTCCTTGGGAACAGGCAGTGCCCCATGAGACCAGTCTCCTTGGGAACAGGCAGTGCCCCATGAGACCAGTCTCCTTGGGAACAGGCAGTGCCCCATGAGACCAGTCTCCTTGGGAATAGGCAGTTCCCCATGAGACCAGTCTCCTTGGGAACAGGCAGTGCCCCATGAGACCAGTCTCCTTGGGAACAGGCAGTGCCCCATGAGACCAGTCTCCTTGGGAACAGGCAGTGCCCCATGAGACCAGTCTCCTTGGAAACAGGCAGTGTCCCAGTCTACATGGGAACAGGCAGTGTCCCATGAGACCAGTCTACTTGGGAACAGGCAGTGCCCCATGAGACCAGTCTCCTTGGGAACAGGCAGTGTCCCATGAGACCAGTCTCCTTGGGAACAGGCAGTGCCCCATGAGACCAGTCTCCTTGGGAACAGGCAGTGCCCCATGAGACCAGTCTCCTTGGGAACAGGCAGTGCCCCATGAGACCAGTCTCCTTGGGAACAGGCAGAGCCCCATGAGACCAGGGAACAGGCAGTGCCCCATGAGACCAGTCTCCTTGGGGACCAGTGCCCCATGAGACCAGTCTATTTGGGAACAGGCAGTGTCCCATGAGACCAGTCTCCTTGGGAACAGGCAGTGCCCCATGAGACCAGTCTCCTTGGGAACAGGCAGTGTCCCATGAGACCAGTCTCCTTGGGAACAGGCAGTGTCCCATGAGACCAGTCTCCTTGGGAACAGGCAGTGTCCCATGACACCAGTCTCCTTGGGAACAGGCAGTGCCCCATGAAACCAGTCTCCTTGTGAACAGGCTGCCATGACTGCCATGAAGCAGTCCCAAGAAGAGGTCTTGGCTGCCATCAAGCAGTCCCAAGAAATACAGCAAGAAAATTTGCTTTTCAGAATGCAGATTTACCAGTGAGAACTGTTAAAGGCTGCAACACATTCCAGTAAATGGGAAACGTAGACTCGAAGTGCTTTAAAATAGATGCCAAGGTCTGATGCTACACTATGTCCTCTACCTACTCCCTCACCTTCGTGCCTTTATGTGATTTGTAAATAGTCCAAGCCAGACCGCAACGTTGTTATAAGCTTCTCTCTCTTATGTACAGGTTATTTATGTATTCCTTCCCTAGATGCTCCTGTTAACCAAATTCTAGAAACAGACGCCATTTCAAGATTAAAAATAGTTTGTAAAGGCTTTGGACGCAGGGCGGATATCAGAAAATGTTGAATGCAAAGGAGATTTTTGTGAATGTACGAGAAATGACTTCGTAACGCAAATCATCTTGATTCTAATACACTTATAAAAGTAATTACTCTTTTTCCTTCTGGTCCCATGTTCACTCACCAGCCAACAGCTGTATATGCAGCATTATATTTTACTTATAAAAAAATTTACAAGATATGAATCAACGTTGTTGTTACGTTACTTTTGACTAGCTTATAGAGATCGTATTTTTTTTTCTAGTGAATTAACTAATGCGTCTATGGAAGATGAGGTGAATCATAGAATTGATGAGGGGAAAAGGAATACAGGAATACAGGAAAGAGTAAGGTTATGAGGATAACAAAAAGATTAGGCGATGAAAGATTAGATATCAGATTGGAGGGAGAGAGTATGGAGGAGGTGAATGTATTCAGATATTTGGGAGTGGACGTGTCAGTGGATGGGTCTATGAAAGATGAGGTGAATCATAGAATTGATGAGGGAAAAAGAGTGAGTGGTGCACTTAGGAGTCTGTGGAGACAAAGAACTTTGTCCTTGGAGGCAAAGAGGGGAATGTATGAGAGTATAGTTTTACCAACACTCTTATATGGGTGTGAAGCGTGGGTGATGAATGTTGCAGCGAGGAGAAGGCTGGAGGCAGTGGAGATGTCATGTCTGAGAGCAATGTGTGGTGTGAATATAATGCAGAGAATTCGTAGTTTGGAAGTTAGGAGGAGGTGCGGGATTACCAAAACTGTTGTCCAGAGGGCTGAGGAAGGGTTGTTGAGGTGGTTCGGACATGTAGAGAGAATGGAGCGAAACAGAGTGACTTCAAGAGTGTATCAGTCTGTAGTGGAAGGAAGACGGGGTAGGGGTCGGCCTAGGAAAGGTTGGAGGGAGGGGGTAAAGGAGGTTTAGTGTGGCAGGGGCTTGGACTTGCAGCAGGCATGCGTAAGCGTGTTTGATAGGAGTGAATGGAGACAAATGGTTTTTAATACTTGACGTGCTGTTGGAGTGTGAGCAAAGTAACATTTATGAAGGGGTTCAGGGAAAACCGGGAGGCCGGACTTGAGTCCTGGAGATGGGAAGTACAGTGCCTGCATTCTGAAGGAGGGGTGTTAATGTTGCAGTTTAAAAACTGTAGTGTAAAGCACCCTTCTGGCAAGACAGTGATGGAGTGAATGATGGTGAAAGTTTTTCTTTTTCGGGCCACCCTGCCTTGGTGGGAATCGGCCAGTGTGATAATAAAAAAGATAATAAATATTAAGACCTGAAGGTTCCCACATATATATGTTATTAATGGGTTATATAGCTCATGGCATAGCAGGTACTGCCTTGGAACAGCTTGGTTAGGTTAGATAATATTCGCCAGGAATGGAAATATAAACACATATGCAGTATAAAGTGATCCTTTATTGACTACGTTTCGCCCACGTATAACTTGTTGCAGTCATTACTGCAACAAGTTATACGTGGGCGAAACATCAAGAGACCTCCAAACACGTATTTCAGAACACCAGTACGCAAGCAGGTCTGACGACACAAGGAATGCCTGTGTACAACACCGTAATTCACACAACCACTTGATAAACTACAGAAACTCAAGACTCATCGCCACAGAAGACAACATTCAATACCGAAGAATCCTGGAATCATCACTTATTTCTATATCCGACAACTTCAACCAGAATAGTGGCTTCTATAACATAGCTGAACCACTTGCCAAGAAACTTCTTCATCGCTATCCCACATAAGAACACAGGAATGGAAGAACACTGTAGAAGGTCTGCTCACAAACTTATCCAATCTCATTTACAAGCTTGTAGATGAATGGTTCAGAGAACCGACATGTTGATAAATTAGACACATGTGCAACTCTTGGGTATCTTTATTGAGGAAACGTTTCGCCACACAGTGGCTTCATCAGTCCATACAAAGGAGAATCTTGAAGAACAGGAGGAGAATGAGGTAATCAGTCCCTCAACCTTGAGTCGATGTGGTCAGTCCATCAATCTTGAACAGAATACGGCATACGTGCTGAGAAGGAGCTTATAAACCGTTGGCAGGAGAGGTGCAGCAGTCATAGGTCGTGTAACATTTGTTCAATGTTGAAGTAGGTCGTGTCCAAGAATTAGGCAAGCGAAGAATTCCCAAGTATTAAGATCCCAAGAAGTTGCAGTGTCTGACAGGTTTGTAGATGAATGGTTCAGAGAACCGACATACTTGGGAATTCTTCTCTTGCCTAATTCTTGGACACGACCTACTTCAACATTGAACAAATGTTACACGACCTATGACTGCTGCACCTCTCCTGCCAACGGTTTATAAGCTCCTTCTCAGCACGTATGCCGTATTCTGTTCAAGATTGATGGACTGACCACATCGACTCAAGGTTGAGGGACTGATTACCTCATTCTCCTCCTGTTCTTCAAGATTCTCCTTTGTATGGACTGATGAAGCCACTGTGTGGCGAAACGTTTCCTCAATAAAGATACCCAAGAGTTGCACATGTGTCTAATTTATCATTTACAAGCTACCCAAGATTTTAGACTCTATAACCCCACTCGGTACATCATCAGATGCAGCATTCTCCACCTGACCTTAGCATTCTGAACCTGACTATAAATACTCGCGTCCCTTCCACCCCAGGTAGATCTGTTTGTGACTTGAAAAAGCCCACTGTGTGGGCGAAACGTAGTCAATAAAGGATCACATTATACTGCATATGTGTTTATATTTCCATTGTGTCGGTATTTTATACCATTTATATCCATTCGCCAGGAAACAGAAAGCATTTCCTAAAACTGGCCTGGAGCTTCTGGTCACCTGACTGAGGCCTTCCGCTGGCTTACCACTCCACCCCATTAAATATTAAAGTTATAATTAGAACCATAGTCTTACTGTGGAACAAGACGCTGACAGGTCATAACATTGCCAGTGAACTTTGCGCATCTACGCTCAAAGCTACTGAAAGCAGTTTCACTGTATTTACATCGTCATCCGACTTAATATTCGACGATGAATTGGCAACAAAATCTCAAATATTGTGGAATTGGCAACAAAATCTCAAATATTGTGGAATTGGCAACAAAATCTCAAATATTGTGGAATTGGCAACAAAATCTCAAATATTGTGGAATTGGCAACAAAATCTTAAATATTGTGGAATTGGCAACAAAATCTCAAATATTGTGGAATTGGCAACAAAATCTCAAATATTGTGGAATTGGCAACAAAATCTCAAATATTGTGGAAGTTGAAGACAGGAGCCACAGCTCGACTACAGGTGCAATATTTCAACTTAGTTACTTTACTCAGAAAATTTATCCAGGAACCATAACATGCTGGACCACAGCTGCTGGAACCGTCACAGCATGCTGGACCACAGTGGCTGGAACGATCACATGCTGGACCACAGCTGCTGGAACCATAACATGCTGGACCACAGCCGCTGGAACCATAACATGCTAGAACACAGCCGCTGGAACCATAACATGCTGGCCCACAGCCGCAGGAACCATAATATGCTGGACCACAGCCGCTGGAACCGTCACAGCATGCTGGATCACAGTGGCTGGAACGATCACAACATGTTGTACCACAGCTGCTGGAACCACCACACGATGCTAGACCTTAGCTGCACCAGCTGCTGGACAAAGGCAACAACACTATGGTGTCGTACTGACAATTAATGGTTGGGAGGAAACGAGTTCATCTATATCCTTGGACACCATGAAGAATGGTTGTGGCCCAGTTTACTCACTTGCCCTCCTGCAGGCAGCACTTCCCTGGCAGGCAGCACCACCCTGACAGGCAGCAGCTCCTTGGCAGGCAGCAGCACCCTAGCAGGTAGCAGCACCCTGGCAGGCAGCAGCACCCTGGCAGGCAGGAGCCCCCTGGCAGACAGCACCACCCTGGCAGGCAGCAGCACCCTGGCAGACAGCACCACCCTGGCAGACAGCACCACCCTGGCAGGCAGCAGCACCCTGGCAGGCAGCAGCACCCTGGCAGACAGCACCACCCTGGCAGACAGCACCACCCTGGCAGGCAGTAGCACCCTGGCAGACAGCACCACCCTGGCAGGCAGCACTACCTCAGCAGGCATAACCACCTAAGCAGGCAGCACCACCTCAGCAGGCAGCACCACCTCAGCAAACAGCACCACCTCAGCAGGCAGCACCACCTCAGCAGGCAGCACCACCTCAGCAAACAGCACCACCTCAACAGGCAGCACCACCTCAGGAGGCATCACCACCTCAGCAAACAGCACCACCTCAGCAGGCAGCACCACCTCAGCAAACAGCACCACCTCAGCAGGCAGCACCACCTCAGCAAACAGCACCACCTCAACAGGCAGCACCACCTCAGCAAACAGCACCACCTCAACAGGCAGCACCACCTCAGCAAACAGCACCACCTCAGCAGGCAGCACCACCTCAGCAAACAGCACCACCTCAGCAGGCAGCACCACCTCAGCAAACAGCACCACCTCAACAGGCAGCACCACCTCAGCAAACAGCACCACCTCAGCAGGCAGCACCACCTCAGCAGGCAGCTAGTATTTATGTAAAAACCAAAACTGAATAATACATATACTTAACACACATCTGTTAACAGAGTATACATAATCTAATTCATACATATCAATACAAATTTGCAATGGATAATGTTACGTATTAATTCACGTATCAATCTCAAATGACACTTCTACAATAAGACATTTACCAATTAAATTGGGCAGATAAAAATGAAAGAGACACATGTATCATTTACGTATCTTAATTCCGAAACGTTTCGCCTACACAGTAGGCTTCTTCAGTCGAGTACAGAAGCAGGAGAAGCAGCTTTATTCCTTAACGTGTCGCTTAATGTGTAGGGGAAACGTTAAGGAATAGATACATAGCTCATGCACATGTGTCTTATCAACTTGACGGTATTGTATATCGTTATGATTATCACATGATGCACACAGGACTTCAGCAGACAGCCCCATCAGCAGCAGACTACCCCATGATCAGCAGACAGCCCTATCATTAACAGATAGCACCATCAACAGTCAGTCCCATCATTAGCAGAAAGCACCGTCATCAGCAGACTGCCTCATCATCAGCAGATTTCGCCATCAACAGACAGCCCCATTAGCAGACAGAACCATCAACAGACAGCCCATCAACAGACAGCCCCAACATCAGCAGACAGCCTCATCAACAGACAGCTCCATCATTAGCTGATAGCCCCATCATCAGCAGACAGCTCCATCAACAGACAGCCCCATCAACAGACAGCCTCATCATTAACAGAGCCCCAGCATTATCAGACAGCCCCATCATCAACGGAAAGCCCATCGACAGATAGCCCCATCAACAGACAGCCCCATCATTAACAGACAGCCCCATCAACAGAGCAATCAACAGACAGCCCCATCATTAACAGTTCCGCCATCCAGTGGCTTTATCAATACAAATTCCAGGACATAACTTGACAGTAGAACCATTTACAGAAGATGAGGTAATCAGTCCCTCAGTCTTGGAGTTGGTGTGAAGAGCACCGTAGTCGTGGAGATTCTGAAGCACAGGCAAGAAGCCTGGCGCTTATATACTAACGTCAGGTGGAAAGGGGGCCCTCGTCTGCTACACGTCCCCTTTCCACCTGACGTTACTGTAAAAGCGTGAGGCGCCTTTTTTCTGTTTCAGAATCTCCACGACTATGGTGCTCTTCTCACCAACTCCAAGGCTGAGGGACTGATTACCTCATCTTCTGTATATAGTTCTACTGTCTTCAAGTTATGTCCTGGAATTTGTATTGATAAAGCCACTGGATGGCGAGACGTGTATTAATTTCATCTTGTCGGTATTGTATACCACTCTTGTACACCTCAACCATTAACAGACAGCTCAACCAACAGACATCAACAGACATTCCCATTATTAACAGAGACCCATAATCAATACGTCAACAATAACCACAGGTCTCATTAGCGGAAACTGATGTACTTCGAAATTAAATGCTTAATAATTTCGAATCATAATTTGCAGTTGACGTGACATTAGAGATTGTTAACATTTAATGAATTATTCAATAAAATGTTAATTTTTAACTTAGGAATATTGAATAATAATATGCTTGACTCTGCGTGTGTACACCACGTTAGCTCATGTACACAGAAACACATACACAGACTACAGTCTACATGTGTCTACACGAGTTATACATGTGAAAGTTTTTATGGTAATACCGACATGTGGAAAAAAGACCATTAATTTTTAAATGAGTGGAGTGGTAAGCCAGTGGAAGGCCTCGGTCAGACGACCAAAAGCTCCAGTGGAGGGTCGTATGACAAACCCGTGTACATTAGAGGAAACGTTTCGCCTCTAGATGCTTCTTCAGGACCATGAAGACACTCGTGGCGAAATGTTTCCTTTAATAAATGTCCTGAACCGTACGTAAGTCTCTTTCTCCACACAATATATAAAGACAAATGGAGTAAAGAGTACGAATTTGAGGTAATCAGTCCCTCAGCCTGGAATCGATGTGTTCAGTCCATCAGTCTTGAAGAGAGTACAGCATATGGTCGTAAGTGGCTTATATCCTGTAGAGAGGTGAGTGGAAGCAGGAGGAGGCGGAGTCACAGTGGGACCACCCGCTAGTGTAAGTAGGTCTTCGTCTAAAGGTTGGACAAGTGTTTAAGAATTCCTTGTAATCAAGATCCCATGATGTTGCAGTGTCTGACAGATGTGATAAATGGAATAGAATATCGACAAATATTGTACTTTGCTCGACATACACTGTACTTTCAACATATACTATACTTTCTTTAACATATGCTGTACTTTCTTCGAGATTGATGGACTGAACACATCGATTCCAGGCTGAGGGACTGATTACTTCAAAGTCCTCCTCTCTTTACACCGTTTTTCTAATGCTGGACTGATGAAGCCACTGTGTGGCGAAATGTTTCCTCAGTAAAGATTCTTATATGTTGCATAAGTGTCTCATTCTTCAACTTGTCGGTTTTCTGAGCCATTTAATCACAATGTGCGTAGTACTGTACACACCAAGCCAGACTACACACAACTCCTGCACCCAGCAAAGAAAATGTTGGAACGACCAACTAAATCGCTGGATGCCAGGGTTGTGTGAGGTCTAGCTTTGTGTCCGTCAGTCTTGAAACTGATGGACTGAACAAATCTAATCCAGGATGAGGGGCTGATTACACCTTTCTACTCTGTATTGGACTGAACAGTCATCTGGCTGTCGAAACGTTTTTGCAATAAAGATTACCAAATGTTGTAGAAGAGAGTGTATGTCCTCACAAAATCTACAGGATCATAAGTCGCAATATACCAATGTCATTAAATCATTACAGTTGACATTCTCTCTAAACTCGCACCAGTAATTGTCCTTGGAAACAAGTTCTCTTCCATGTGTGTCTGGACTCTGGTCAAGTCCAAGAGTCTACCTGGAACAATTAAGTTTCAATATTTAATCTCGATGACTCTGAGAAATGTCACAGCACACAATAAGTAGAGATGCTGCTCTCTCTCTCTCTCTCTCTCTCTCTCTCTCTCTCTCTCTCTCTCTCTCTCTCTCTCTCTCTCTCTCTCTCTGACGCGTTCAGAGAGCAACCCCGAACTAATCTGGCGTTCTGATTAATAATAACGACCCACATGTTTGTTTCTCTCTCTCCCTCTCTGTCCTCTCTCTCTCTCTCTCTCTCTGTCTGTCTGTCTTTCTCTCTCTCTGGTTCTGAGCACAATATTGCCTTCGCCTGGGCCTTCAAACACTTCTAAACAAACGCCGGAGATGCCCTGGGGCACTGTTGCCAACTACTGGGGTACGTCCTTCTCCCTGGCATTTCTGTGTAGATGTCTTTGTTCTTTGGCCCCATGACTAGTCTCTTCCAATCATTTCTCGATGTTCTTAACAATCTTCCTCCTTCAATCAAGTTCAAAGCCGAAAGGGAATCTAACTCTTTGTTTCCTTTCCTCCATGTACATGTCCATTCGCTCGGCGACAGGCTTTTCTTTTTCCCTGTATTGAAAGTCAATGCACACAGGCATGTATATTCACTTCTTTTCTTGCGATGTTGTCACTGTCAAGAAAGGTGTTCTTGTTCATCTCTTTCTTCCTGCCCTCCATATTTGTGACCGTCAATTTCTTGGCTCGGAAATTTCCACTATTTGCAGTTCGTTTTCTCGCCTTGGCTAGTCTTCTGACTTCATAAACTCTGCTTTACTGATGAATGAAACTTTTCGCCTGCTCAGCAGGCTTCTTCAGACAAATATCCTTCTTAGGAGACAAATATTTATTAACTGTAATTTCCATTTATCTCTGGCACGTATTTCATTGTTTTTGCTAGGCTACTAGCTACTACTACTACTACTACTACTACTACTACCTAACTCACTACTAATGTTTAGTAGTGAGTTAGGTAGGAGTGCTCCTCTTTTCCACAGCGTCGCTCGCTGGCTTTTCACTGCTGTGACAAACCAGACCCCTCATGGGAGGTTCCTTGACGCTGGTGAGGGGCTCTTGATCTTGGGAATTGAATCTGTGCTCCAGTTCCCTAAATTAAGCCTGAATACCTTCCACATCTCCCCCCACAGACGCTGTATAATCCTATGGGTTTAGTGCTCCCCATGATTATAATTATAATGTGACAAACCAGAAAGCAACGTTGGTCAAGGACTGGGCCGTAGAGTTGTTTACCCTCGGGACGACCTGTAAGTAGTAACAGAGTAAAGATACTCTCCAATTACTTCTTTCTACTTAATAATAATAATAATAATAATAATAATATCTTTATTTACTACAAGTACATGTACAAGGTATACAGTCCTAACTGACAACAATGACATACTACTATATAGAAAGTCCCTTGTTATGCTCCGCATTTCGGGCAAATTAGGTCAGTGTCCCAGGATGCGACCCACACCAGTCGACTAACACCCAGGTACCCATTTTACTGATGGGGAACATAGACAACAGGTGGAAAGAAACACGTCCAATGTTTCTACTCTGGCTGGGAATCGAACCCAGGCCCTCGCCGTGTGAAGCATTATCCCCTATGTTGCTGACCTATGTCATTGTCAGCAACATAGGAGGATGTTGGTGTAACGAGTCTTCTCTCGAATACCAGCATAAACATGCTCACGGAGAATTATGTTTAGATTAATTAAGGAAGATTTGTAATTGTTATGGTCGTGTGTCATATTACCGTCTCGTATATAATCCACGCGATCCCTCATCATTGTTCATGGTATCTACGCCCAGCTCTAGTTGGGTTATAGATATTACCAAACCTGGGTTATAGATATTACCAAACCTGGGTTATAGATATTACCAAACCTGGGTTATAGATATTACCAAACCTGGGTTATAGATATTACCAAACCTGGGTTATAGATATTACCAAACCTGGGTTATAGATATTACCAAACCTGGGTTATAGATATTACCAAACCTGGGTTATAGATATTACCAAACCTGGGTTATAGATATTACCAAACCTGGGTTATAGATATTACCAACCCTGGGTTATAGATATTACCAAACCTAGTCTCAGTAATTGGGATATTTGGCTGGTTTTTGTGGGTTCTCTGTAAGCTCTACTGATAGGCTGGTTTGATGTCACTTTGTGGCGTCTTTTGCTGTGTGCTGCAAGCTGTCGTGCGATGATGCTGGTCTGTTCCGGTTAACTTCATGCTGTCTTATTTCGGCAGTTATTTCGGTGCAATGCCAGTTATGTTTTCGAGACGAATTTTAGAGATACCGTACTTTCCGGATTATAAGGCGCACGAGAATATAAAATATGTAAGATGATGTAACGTAACAGCCGCTAAAGCGTAACCCAAAGCTTACCCTTAACCCTGACCTTGAGCATATAAGGCGCAGGGTGATTTTCCAAATTTTTTTGTAGGAAAAGACGCGTAAAAAAAACATACCACGAGCGGGATTTGAACCCGCGGTCAGAGAGTCTCAAAACTCCAGACCGTTTTGAGACACTCTGACCGCGGGTTCAAATCCCGCCCGTGGTATGGTTTGTTTGCAATCGTGTCATTACGATTTCATGAGTCAAAAGACGCGTCTTATATGCTTGAACATACGATAACATTTCTCTGGTGTTTCAGACCTGTTGTTTCTATACGTCTTGTACAGTGTAACATAAAATTGGGTACAAATATAGTGCTCAAAAACAGAAGGCACAATAACATCTCCAGCGGAGGATTATCACCTAAGACCCACGTCAGGAAACACTTGTCGTGTTTCCTAACGAATTTTATCTACAGTCCAGTGACTGCAACAGTCCACAAACTAACATAACTTAATATGCGCTTTTAGTAAATGTCAGGATCCTAGGTTTATACTCCCTTCTGAACAGCATTTGGATTATCTCGTCTAATTTTTATGGCTATAAATTTAGCCTGTAAATTCAGTCAAGTAAAAGGCGTAAAACTCTGTGATGATGTTCTCGTGGCTCTGACCTTTTATCTGAAATAATCCATATTAATCATTAAGCAGGCCAAACTTTTATTCAGAGCATTGAATTGATTCATTTCTGACCATGGTCAGTGACTGGCTAGTTATTAGGAAGGAACATTGATTTTCTAGTTAATTCTACGGTAATACCTGTCTGTATGATGCTTAACCCAGTTAATACTGAAGATGATCAGTAGTGGACTTAAGTGACTGAACGTGATGGGAAATGTCACACCAGTTTCAACGTTAAGTGGGTCACTGAACTGTTACTGCACTGCCTCTCACAGAGATGCGTACCACAGTTGGTTTACTTGTAGTTACCACCAATTCTGAAGACTGTCACACCACGACTGTTACCGTATTAACGTTGGTAGAATTACCGACAGTATAAGTGAAAGGACACAAGTGTAACTAATGCGACATGTTGTTGTGGATACGTTTCGCTCTCCAGGAGCTTTAAGTCCTAACGACTTGACAAAGCTCCTGGAGAGCGAAACGTTGCCACAATAAAATGTCAAGTTAGTTGTATACATGTGTTCTTTTAGTTAGCACTACCATTATTGCCTCTTTTAGTTAGCACTACCATTATTGCCTCTTTTAGTTAGCACTACCATTATTGCCTCTTTTAGTTAGCACTACCATTATTGCCTCTTTTAGTTAGCACTACCATTATTGCCTCTGTGGCATGGTAAGAGTGGGTCAGTACTGAGACTGTTGGTGGAGTCAGCACTGACACTGTGGTGTTGCTTCGCGGACACGATGTTAGAAAGTTTGTCCCATGTAACTGTCCTAGCCACAGTTACACGGGACAGCGGTGAGCGCTAGTGCCCCGCTAAAGCAACGAGGAGTGAGGTGGATACACTCTCTAGCGCTGTAGTGTGATACAATATGTATCGCTGAAGCCGGGGAGTAAAGCTGCGCCTATTAGTGGACCATGCGAGGCTGTCAATTCCACTACGATAACATTGTCGTAATCGAGATAGATGCTGCCAAAGGTGTGACCCTCGTTTATTATAGCGACTCCATTATAGAGTCCTCTAGAACTCTCTAGAGCAACCTTGCAGTTTGATCTGCTGGTCAGGTCTGACCGCTGTTTCGTAACATCCTGGTTTATGTTACAGATTTCAGATTCCATAATATATTTGTTGTTTTCATTTCCCTAGGTGTATATTGCTAATTCAGCAGGGCAGTAGGTGTAAGTAAACTTGCACATACGTGTCGCCTAACACCTAGGCATCTATTTGTTACTAGCTAGGAGAACAAGAGCAGAATATATCACAAACACTGCTGGGACAAGTCTTCAAGAGGAAACTAGATCAACCAGGCTGTGATGGATATATGGGGCTGCGGGCCACCAACAGCATGCACCAGACGAGCCTGGCCCAAGGCCGGGCTCCGAGAATAGAAAAACCCTCGGAACTCAAAGGTATATCAAAGTAGGTACTATTCTATTCACAGGAGAACAGGGGTAGTAGGTGTATGTAGATTTGCACATAGTTGCACATACGTCTCGCCTAACACCTAGGTGTCTAGCTAGTTCTAAGTGAACAATGGCGGTAGGATTAAGGAAACTTATACGTCTCGATTTTCTAAAGTTTGAACAATTACAATTATCTTATAAGATTTCTCTCTGTTTAGCCAAGTTTATTTCCGAGACAACGTCAATGTCTTTCAGATGATGGGAGAAACACAGTGACTGACAGTGCTGTCAGTCACACACAGATAAGCAGTCAGCCTTTGCCTTTGTCTCTCTCTCTCTCTCTCTGTCTCTCTCTCTGTCTCTCTCTCTGTCTCTCTCTCTCTGTCTCTCTCTCTCTGTCTCTCTCTCTCTGTCTCTCTCTCTCTGTCTCTCTCTCTCTGTCTCTCTCTGTCTCTCTCTCTCTCTCTCTCTCTCTCTCTCTCTCTCTCTGTCTCTCTCTCTCTCAGTGCTCTTTATTGAGGTATGTCCTTAATATCAATTTGAATTATGTTTATATAAAAAGAACGATTTTTTCTGGAGATAAAAGGCATAAAACATCGACACGATGGAAATACACAGATATTGATCCTATATTGACCAAATGACTTGATAAAGTTCACTGTGTGGGCGAAACATTGTCAATAATGAATCGCATTATACGGTATTTGAGTATTTTTCCATTATAAAATTATTAATATTGTTTTTAATATCACCAAAGCAGCCCCCCCCCCAAAAAAAAAAAATAAGCCTTCATTATCATTCATTCAACAGCTGTCTTGCCACTTATGTAGATGTCACAATTTAAAATATCCTCTGAAATGTGAAGTTTTCACTCCTTCCGAGTGCTGGCAAAATATTTCTCAACTCCAGGACTCAAGTTTAGCCAACCGGTTTTCCCTAAATTCCTTTATAAATGTCACCTTACTCTTCAACAGCTCGTTAACTACTGATCTAATGAGCTCTCGTGAGGCTGCAGGATGCTCAAGCCCTTTCTGCTTAATACCTCCTTTAAACTTTCCTTCTAATCCTGGAGATGAATTGGTGGCCCTCTGGTCTGGTGGCTAAAGCTTCCGCTTCACACACGGAGGGCCCGGGTTCGATTCCCGGCGGGTGGAAACATTTCGACACGTTTCCTTACACCTGTTGTCCTGTTCACCTAGCAGCAAATAGGTACCTGGGTGTTAGTCGACTGGTGTGGGTCGCATCCTGGGGGACAAGATTAAGGACCCCAATGGAAATAAGTTAGACAGTCCTTGATGACGCACTGACTTTCTTGGGTTATCCTGGGTGGCTAACCCTCCGGGGTTAAAAATCCGAACGAAATCTTATCTTATCTTAAAATACACAATGGAAAAGTAAACACAAACTCTGATCGCGGGTTCAAACCCCGCCCGTGGTATGGTTTGTTTGCAATCGTTTCATTACGATTTCGTGAGTCACAAATGCAGTTTGTGTTTTCGTAACGTTACTAAAGGATTATATAATACTGTATTTGTGTTTATCTCTTCTAATTCTTCCTGGGACGGCCCGTACTTCGGCTTTCAGCCTGGATTGATAGGTAGGTAGGCTGTAGATTCGCCGGTATAATCTCCCGTCCCGGGCTTTTCCCAAGAGGTGTCCCGATCTTGGCTCCTTGTCAAGGGAGTGTCTCAAGCCAATGTCTACCATGGGAGGAGGTACAAGTACCTCCTCGTCTTCTGGCACCAGCTCTCCTCAGGCCTAACCCCGTTCCCTGCCCCCACGGGGCCCGGAGGGAGAAGCTAGGCCCCTTGGGCTGCAACAAACCCCGCCCACACTGGTCTCGAAAGGTGTGGCAGCTGCACAGCAGCAGATAATGTCAGGAGGTGCAAAGCAGCAAGCACTACAGAATCCCTTCGGAGCCACACCCCAGTTTTGAGTCGAAGCCCGAGCACTGGGGAAGCTCAAGAATGCCTCTTACTGTGTGTGTTGCTGCTGCGGCTACTGCACATGTCCGCTGCATTCATTCTGGATTGATAGACCCGTGTTTGGAAAAAAGTTGATACTTCCTTAAGTATAAGCACTTCCCTCGGAACCACCGCCAGGTAGATAGTCCTCTTGGTAAAGACCTTGGTAATAAATACCGACAAATTGATTTAGAAACACGCTTTATCAAACACTGGAACATATTTATCAGAAAACGTTTCGACCAAGGTCCCAGGACCGGAACGTTATCTAAGAAATATATCCTCGTCCAAGCTTTCACTAGTTCACAGAATCATATATTAACTCAAGTCTGCTTCTGTTGCTAGTACAGGACTGGAAACCAGTGGAAATCCTCAGATGGCCAAAAGCTCCAGCTGCCGGTCATCATATGATTAAGACCCTGACGCGGGTCTTAATCTTACCTAACTGGAAACGTACTAAAAATCTGGAAACGTACTAAAAATCTGGAAACGTACTAAAAATCTGGAAACGTACTAAAAATCTGGAAACGTACTAAAAATCTGGAAACGTACTAAAAATCTGGAAACGTACTAAAAATCTGGAAACGTACTAAAAATCTGGAAACGTACTAAAAATCTGGAAACGTACTAAAAATCTGGAAACGTACTAAAAATCTGGAAACGTACTAAAAATCTGGAAACGTACTAAAAATCTGGAAACGTACTAAAAATCTGGAAACGTACTAAAAATCTGGAAACGTACTAAAAATCTGGAAACGTACTAAAAATCTGGAAACGTACTAAAAATCTGGAAACGTACTAAAAATCTGGAAACGTACTAAAAATCTGGAAACGTACTAAAAATCTGGAAACGTTATAGTAGATTAAACGATCGTATCGTCTGCAGCCAACCAGAAATTAGAGAGGGTATCAAGAACCCTGGGAATCAGGGATGGGTGGCGATGTTTGTAGCAGGAGCCCCTGTAATCAATGATGGGTGGCCATGTTTTTTAGGAAGAACCCCTGTAATCAAGGATGTGTGGCGATGTTTGTAGCAAGAACCCTTGTAATCAAGGTTGGGTGGCGATGTTTGTAGCAAGAGCCCCTGTAATCAAGGATGTGTGGCGATGTTTGTAGCAAGAACCCTTGTAATCAAGGTTGGGTGGCGATGTTTGTAGCAGGAGCCCCTGTAATCAATGATGGGTGGCCATGTTTTTAGGAAGAACCCCTGTAATCAAGGATGTGTGGCGATGTTTGTAGCAAGAACCCTTGTAATCAAGGTTGGGTGGCGATGTTTGTAGCAAGAGCCCCTGTAATCAAGGATGTGTGGCGATGTTTGTAGCAAGAACCCCTGTAATTAAGGATGTGTGGCGATGTTTGTAGCAAGAGCCCCTGTAATCAAGGACGGGTGGCGATGTTTGTAACAAGAACCCTTGTAATCAAGGTTGTGTGGCGATGTTTGTAGCAAGAGCCCCTGTAATCAATGATGGGTGGCCATGTTTTTAGGAAGAACCCCTGTAATCAAGGATGTGTGGCGATGTTTGTAGCAAGAGCCCCTGTAATCAAGGACGGGTGGCGATGTTTGTAGCAAGAACCCTTGTAATCAAGGTTGGGTGGCGATGTTTGTAGCAAGAACCCTTGTAATCAAGGTTGGGTGGCGATATTTGTAGCAAGAGCCCCTGTAATCAAGGACGGGTGGCGATGTTTGTAGCAAGAACCCTTGTAATCAAGGCTGGGTGGCGATTTTTGTATCAAAAACCCTGGGAATCAAGAATGGATGGCAATACTTGTGTCAAGACTCCTAGAAATATGGCAGGGTGGTGATAGTTGTATCAAGCTTCCCAGAAATCAAATATGTGTGTTGATGGTTGCATCAAGAACCCCAGGAATCAAAGATGGGTGACAATGGTTGTGTCAAGAACCCCAGGAATCAAAGATGGGTGGTGATGGTTGCATCAAGAACCCCAGGAATCAAAGATGGGTGACGATGGTTGCATCAAGAACCCCAGGAATCAAAGATGGGTGGTGACAGTTGCATCAAGAACCCCAGGAATCAAAGATGGGTGGTGACAGTTGCATCAAGAACCCCAGGAATCAAAGATGGGTGGTGATAGTTGCATCAAGAACCCCAGGAATCAAAGATGGGTGGTGAACGTTAACCTGATACCTGTATCAACCAACCTTCTTCCTACTAAACAAGTCTTCAAATTTAAATCTAAAGTGATCGGGTAAAATAAACTCATCAGGGAAATGCAAGAAGGCTAATTTAAAATGTAAACAGCTGTGCATGTGTTATTGCTCTAATTAGGTTATTTTTTCAGCATCAACAACCAGTTTATTGCGAATTAACTCACCTGTGTTATCACAGGTAATTATTATCGCGTTTTCCGGTATATTTTGACAGGTGATTGCAGTGATTTTTTGGGGTCTCTAGAAGTATGTTCGTAGCGACGTTATCTGCGTGTATTTTGTCAGTGCGTCTAATATACCGATAGAAATTTAGTTCGTGCGAATTTTCGTGACAAATTTAACAACGAAACCCTAAGCAAGTTTTACAATTTAAGAGTGAACAACAATTTAGATTTTAATCAAGTCAAAGTCTAAAAATTGTCTCGATTTTTACGGATTTACGCCTATGCAGTGAAAAATGTCGGCTTCTTCTGGAAATATAGCTGCAATATCTAAGTTTTTACTCCTTTCGTAAAGGCTTTCGAGACGTCATATGCTCGGGTCGGATCGTCGTTTCAAAAGTTACAACTCTCTCAATATTTCATCGAGCCGACTGAGGGGGCGGCTTCCCCCAGGCCCCCCATTGCCTCCCATGAGGAATGATCGTGGTAAACTCGGACCAAAATTGTTCTAGAGGGTCTCAAGCTTCAAGGCGAAAATGTTTGAAAATGTAAATTGCGTCGACATAAAAGGGTAATATCATCATTGCTTCTTATGCTGGTTTCCTTGGTAAAGTAAGAGATTCTTTGACGTAAGGAGGGGCTCTTGATCTAAGGAGCTGTACCTGTCTTAACTTTCCTTGGATCAATGATGATTGCCTCCCATTCCCCGTGCACTGCATAGTTCCTACTGGTTTAGTGTTTCTAAATAAATCCCGTAGCTTGGTTGGTAGTGCAATCAGGTCATACACTGAGGTCCTTGGTTCCGTTTCGATCACTGGTGCGGGTGGAAACATTGGGGTGTGTTTCCTTAAGATACCCGTTGTCCCTTTTCATCTACCACTAAGTAGGTACTGAGGTGTTAGCCGACTAGCGTGGGTCGCATCCTGGGGACAAAATTAACCTAAGTTGCCCGAAATGCTCTGCATTACCAGGGATCTGTGTAAGTTGCATCATGGCCTTCTAGAAATAAAGATTATTAGTATTATTATTATTATATATATTGTGGTTGAGGTGCTAGTTATCAGTGTTTGAGGGATAATTCTATCCCTCTCGAGTCTCAGATGTTTCTCCACCCACAGCCTGTGCCAATACGACACTACATGCAAGAAGCCGCAATTAGATTATGACCGTAGAAAACTACTATGGCACTTAAACTGGCCACACACGATATCTAGATTATTATCAGGCAAGTCGCCTCACACCTCTCTCCTAGGACTTGCGGATAGCTTTAATAGCTAGATCAACACATTACTGCACTGTCCTTACTATCAAATAGCACAAGGGGTTCACCTTTGACATCTTCAATAGCCGGATGTATCAGTCATGACTGTCTTCCTCGCCGAAAGTCCCGCCTTTGACGCAAATCCCATTTACGACTTTTCATGTGAAACTAACCTTGTTTCATCAGTTATATTTTTTTTTTTCACCATTACTAACACCCAATTTTAAAACTGCTTATAACTTAAACCACCTCGGCAATGCGTGATCCATGTGGGTTTAGCGCTTATTATTCCTTAAACTTTCGGAAATGGTTTAAGGAATTTTTTTTTCAAATATCTGCTTTTGTCAAATGTAATAAATAATACCATGTATGCTAATTTTCAATACATATATTTTTTTTTCATTTTGGAAATGTATTGAGTTCCCTTCACTGCTTTGATGTCTCGGTGATTTAAATCTCTCAAAATGGAGACACTTAACCATATGCACAGAAAATTCAAGAACAATGTGTCAGAAATGATGCCCTCTATGACTAAGGTTAAGTGAGAGATCAGAATGCTGAGCATTAGAAGAGCACAGTAGAAGGCCTACTGGCCAAATCTTTGTTATAAGTGTCCTTTGTTCTAGGATGACGTGGGAGATGGGTTTAACCAAGGTGTACTTGCAACTATTTTCTTCACTGGTGTTGAATAGTTCAGTAGTGTACAACTCTGTCATCTTCATGCAATATCTGTATAGTTTAATTCTGTGCCATGAGGTGGGAGTCGGAGTTTCATATTTCTAGTGTGGGTAATTCTGTATGTATTCTTGTGTTGTTGTAGGATGTGGGAAGATTTCTTGCAGTTTCCCCTATGTAGACTTTGCCTCGTTCCCTACAAGGGATACTGTTAACCCCTGGGTTTTCCAAAGTTGCAGTATCAGGGAATCTTAGTGCCTGTGTTTCAGATTTCTCAAGACTACGGTTTTCTTCATCATCTCCTAGGCTGAGGGACTGACCACCTCAACTTTAGTCTAGAGTTCTAATATATTTGTATATTTGCAGCTAAAGCTACAAATGTGCTCAAATGTTGCACATATCTAAGTCGACATTATGTTGGTACTGCATACCACGCAGGTACAGCACTCCAAGAGCTGTGTTAGTGTTGAGGATAGCGTGAGGTCTCCTGAATGTTCTGATGGTAGTACCAGCTACATCAGTTCCAGTTTAGTGTCTCCAAAATGGAAAGCAAATATCATTTCACTCTGCACTCGCGTGTCCATCAGCTAAGTCATCAATTTCTCATGCAATCACAATACCTCGACCATCGATCTTCACTCTCCCAATCCTGATTTTATTGATTTAGTAGAAGCTTATGTCATTTTCACTCACTTTCCTTTTGTCTTACTGGGCTAGAGAAAAAATATATGGCTATGGGATTACTTTCCAGAGCAGTTAACTCCAGGCTGAGGGACTAACCACCTTGTTCCAGACCATGGAGCTGAACTCTTCTCCAGGCTGGGGGACTGACCACCTTGTTCCAGACCATGGAGCTGAACTCTTCTCCAGGCTGAGGGACTGATCACCTTGTTCCAGACCATGGAGCTGAACTCTTCTCCAGGCAGAGAGACTGACCACCTTGTTCCAGACCATGGAGCTGAACTATTCTCCAGGCTAAGGGACTGACCACCTTGTTCCAGACCATGGAGCTGAACTCTTCTCCAGGCTGAGGGACTGATCACCTTGTTCCAGACCATGGAGCTGAACTATTCTCCAGGCTGGGGGACTGACCACCTTGTTCCAGACCATGGAGCTCAACTCTTCTCCAGGCTGAGGGACTGATCACCTTGTTCCAGACCATGGAGCTGAACTCTTCTCCAGGCTGAGCGACTGACCACCTTGTTCCAGACCATGGAGCTGAACTCTTCTCCAGGCTGAGGGACTGATCACCTTGTGAACTCTTCTCCAGGCTGAGGGACTGATCACCTTGTTCCAGACCATGGAGCTGAACTCTTCTCCAGGCTGAGCGACTGACCACCTTGTTCCAGACCATGGAGCTGAACTCTTCTCCAGGCTGAGGGACTGATCACCTTGTTCCAGACCATGGAGCTGAACTCTTCTCCAGGCTGAGGGACTGATCACCTTGTTCCAGACCATGGAGCTGAACTCTTCTCCAGGCTGAGGGACTGATCACCTTGTGAACTCTTCTCCAGGATGAGGGACTGATCACCTTTTTCCAGACCATGGAGCTGAACTCTTCTCCAGGCTGAGGGACTGACCACCTTGTTCCAGACCATGGAGCTGAACTCTTCTCCAGGCTGAGGGACTGACCACCTTGTTCCAGACCATGGAGCTGAACTCTTCTCCAGGCTGAGGGACTGATCACCTTGTGAACTCTTCTCCAGGCTGAGGGACTGATCACCTTTTTCCAGACCATGGAGCTGAACTCTTCTCCAGGCTGAGGGACTGACCACCTTGTTCCAGACCATGGAGCTGAACTCTTCTCCAGGCTGAGGGACTGACCACCTTGTTCCAGACCATGGAGCTGAACTCTTCTCCAGGCTGAGGGACTGACCACCTTGTTCCAGACTATGGAGCTGAACTCTTCTTCAGGCTGAGGGACTGACCACCTTGTTCCAGACCATGGAGCTGAACTCTTCTTCAGGCTGAGGGACTGACCACCTTGTTCCAGACCATGGAGCTGAACTCTTCTCCAGGCTGGGGGACTGACCACCTTGTTCCAGACCATGGAGCTGAACTCTTCTCCAGGCTGAGGGACTGATCACCTTGTTCCAGACCATGGAGCTGAACTCTTCTCCAGGCTGAGCGACTGACCACCTTGTTCCAGACCATGGAGCTGAACTCTTCTCCAGGCTGAGGGACTGATCACCTTGTGAACTCTTCTCCAGGCTGAGGGACTGACCACCTTGTTCCAGACCATTGAGCTGAACTCTTCTCCAGGCTGAGGGACTGACCACCTTGTTCCAGACCATGGAGCTGAACTCTTCTCCAGGCTGAGGGACTGATCACCTTGTTCCAGACCATGGAGCTGAACTCTTCTCCAGGCTGAGGGACTGACCACCTTGTTCCAGACCATGGAGCTGAACTCTTCTCCAGGCTGAGCGACTGACCACCTTGTTCCGACCATGGAGCTGAACTCTTCTCCAGGCTGAGGGACTGATCACCTTGTGAACTCTTCTCCAGGCTGAGGGACTGATCACCTTTTTCCAGACCATGGAGCTGAACTCTTCTCCAGGCTGAGGGACTGATCACCTTGTGAACTCTTCTCCAGGCTGAGGGACTGATCACCTTTTTCCAGACCATGGAGCTGAACTCTTCTCCAGGCTGAGGGACTGACCACCTTGTTCCAGACCATGGAGCTGAACTCTTCTCCAGGCTGAGGGACTGACCACCTTGTTCCAGACCATGGAGCTGAACTCTTCTCCAGGCTGAGGGACTGACCACCTTGTTCCGGACCATGGAGCTGAACTCTTCTCCAGGCTGGGGGACTGACCACCTTGTTCCAGACCATGGAGCTGAACTCTTCTCC
The DNA here is from genome assembly GCF_038502225.1 of Cherax quadricarinatus. NCBI lineage: Eukaryota > Metazoa > Arthropoda > Malacostraca > Decapoda > Parastacidae > Cherax > Cherax quadricarinatus. The sequence goes on from NW_027195059.1 coordinate 418,145, forward strand.
AGGCTGAGGGACTGATCACCTTGTTCCAGACCATGGAGCTGAACTCTTCTCCAGGCTGAGCGACTGACCACCTTGTTCCAGACCATGGAGCTGAACTCTTCTCCAGGCTGAGGGACTGATCACCTTGTGAACTCTTCTCCAGGCTGAGGGACTGATCACCTTGTTCCAGACCATGGAGCTGAACTCTTCTCCAGGCTGAGCGACTGACCACCTTGTTCCAGACCTTGGAGCTGAACTCTTCTCCAGGCTGAGGGACTGATCACCTTGTTCCAGACCATGGAGCTGAACTCTTCTCCAGGCTGAGGGACTGATCACCTTGTTCCAGACCATGGAGCTGAACTCTTCTCCAGGCTGAGGGACTGATCACCTTGTGAACTCTTCTCCAGGCTGAGGGACTGATCACCTTTTTCCAGACCATGGAGCTGAACTCTTCTCCAGGCTGAGGGACTGACCACCTTGTTCCAGACCATGGAGCTGAACTCTTCTCCAGGCTGAGGGACTGACCACCTTGTTCCAGACCATGGAGCTGAACTCTTCTCCAGGCTGAGGGACTGATCACCTTGTGAACTCTTCTCCAGGCTGAGGGACTGATCACCTTTTTCCAGACCATGGAGCTGAACTCTTCTCCAGGCTGAGGGACTGACCACCTTGTTCCAGACCATGGAGCTGAACTCTTCTCCAGGCTGAGGGACTGACCACCTTGTTCCAGACCATGGAGCTGAACTCTTCTCCAGGCTGAGGGACTGACCACCTTGTTCCAGACCATGGAGCTGAACTCTTCTCCAGGCTGAGGGACTGACCACCTTGTTCCAGACCATGGAGCTGAACTCTTCTTCAGGCTGAGGGACTGACCACCTTGTTCCAGACCATGGAGCTGAACTCTTCTCCAGGCTGGGGGACTGACCACCTTGTTCCAGACCATGGAGCTGAACTCTTCTCCAGGCTGAGGGACTGATCACCTTGTTCCAGACCATGGAGCTGAACTCTTCTCCAGGCTGAGCGACTGACCACCTTGTTCCAGACCATGGAGCTGAACTCTTCTCCAGGCTGAGGGACTGATCACCTTGTGAACTCTTCTCCAGGCTGAGGGACTGACCACCTTGTTACAGACCATTGAGCTGAACTCTTCTCCAGGCTGAGGGACTGACCACCTTGTTCCAGACCATGGAGCTGAACTCTTCTCCAGGCTGAGGGACTGATCACCTTGTTCCAGACCATGGAGCTGAACTCTTCTCCAGGCTGAGGGACTGACCACCTTGTTCCAGACCATGGAGCTGAACTCTTCTCCAGGCTGAGCGACTGACCACCTTGTTCCGACCATGGAGCTGAACTCTTCTCCAGGCTGAGGGACTGATCACCTTGTGAACTCTTCTCCAGGCTGAGGGACTGATCACCTTTTTCCAGACCATGGAGCTGAACTCTTCTCCAGGCTGAGGGACTGAAAACCTTGTTCCAGACCGTGGAGCTGAACTCTTCTCCAGGCTGAGGGACTGACCACCTTGTTCCAGACCATGGAGCTGAACTCTTCTCCAGGCTGAGCGACTGACCACCTTGTTCCAGACCATGGAGCTGAACTCTTCTTCAGGCTGAGGGACTGACCACCTTGTTCCAGACCATGGAGCTGAACTCTTCTCCAGGCTGAGGGACTGACCACCTTGTTCCAGACCATGGAGCTGAACTCTTCTCCAGGCTGAGCGACTGACCACCTTGTTCCAGACCATGGAGCTGAACTCTTCTCCAGGCTGAGCGACTGACCACCTTGTTCCAGACCATGGAGCTGAACTCTTCTCCAGGCTGAGGGACTGATCACCTTGTGAACTCTTCTCCAGGCTGAGGGACTGACCACCTTGTTCCAGACCATTGAGCTGAACTCTTCTCCAGGCTGAGGGACTGACCACCTTGTTCCAGACCATGGAGCTGAACTCTTCTCCAGGCTGAGGGACTGACCACCTTGTTCCAGACCATGGAGCTGAACTCTTCTTCAGGCTGAGGGACTGACCACCTTGTTCCAGACCATGGAGCTGAACTCTTCTCCAGGCTGGGGGACTGACCACCTTGTTCCAGACCATGGAGCTGAACTCTTCTCCAGGCTGAGGGACTGATCACCTTGTTCCAGACCATGGAGCTGAACTCTTCTCTAGGCTGAGCGACTGACCACCTTGTTCCAGACCATAGAGCTGAACTCTTCTCCAGGCTGAGAGACTGATCACCTTGTTCCAGACCATGGAGCTGAACTCTTCTCCAGGCTGAGGGACTTACCACCTTGTTCCAGACCATAGAGCTGAACTCTTCTCCAGGCTGAGGGACTGACCACCTTGTTCCAGACCATGGAGCTGAACTCTTCTCCAGGCTGAGGGACTGATCACCTTGTGAACTCTTCTCCAGGCTGAGGGACTGATCACCTTGTTCCAGACCATGGAGCTGAACTCATCTCCAGGCTGAGAGACTGATCACCTTGTTCCAGACCATGGAGCTGAACTCTTCTCCAGGCTGAGGTACTGATCACCTTGTTCCAGACCATGGAGCTGAACTCTTCTCCAGGCTTAGGGACTGATCACCTTGTGAACTCTTCTCCAGGCTGAGGGACTGATCACCTTGTTCCAGACCATGGAGCTGAACTCTTCTCTAGGCTGAGGGACTGACCACCTTGTTCCAGACCATGGAGCTGAACTCTTCTCCAGGCTGATGGACTGACCATCTTGTTCCAGACCATGGAGCTGAACTCTTCTCCAGGCTGAGGGACTGATCACCTTGTTCCAGAGCATGGAGCTGAACTCTTCTCCAGGCTGAGGGACTGATCACCTTGTTCCAGACCATGGAGCTGAACTCTTCTCCAGGCTGAGGGACTGACCATCTTGTTCCAGACCATGGAGCTGAACTCTTCTCCAGGCTGAGGGACTGATCACCTTGTTCCAGAGCATGGAGCTGAACTCTTCTCCAGGCTGAGGGACTGACCACCTTGTTCCAGACCATGGAGCTGAACTCTTCTCCAGGCTGAGGGACTGATCACCTTGTTCCAGACCATGGAGCTGACCTCTTCTCCAGGCTGAGGGACTGGCCACCTTGTTCCAGACCATGGAGCTGAACTCTTCTCCAGGCTGAGGGACTGACCACCTTGTTCCAGACCATGGAGCTGAACTCTTCTCCAGGCTGAGGGACTGACCACCTTGTTCCAGACCATGGAGCTGAACTCTTCTTCAGGCTGAGGGACTGACCACTTTGTTCCAGACCATGGAGCTGAACTCTTCTCCAGGCTGAGGGACTGGTCACCACACTTTTTCTTTAAGGTTAATGGACTGATTGCATCTTTAACTACTATGCTCCCTCTGTATTTGACTGAAGAAGTCTACTGTGTTGGCGAAACATCTCATCAATAAAGATACCCAACTGTTGCACATGTGTCTTCTATTTGTCGGTATTTTACATCATTTCGAACATAACTGTTAACCATTACCTAGATCGTTAGGTAAGACACATATGCAACAGTTAGGTATCTTTATTTCGAAACGTTTCGCCTACACAGTAGGCTTCTTCAGTCGAGTACAGAAAAGTTGATAGAAGCAGAAGATACTTGAAGACGATGTAATCAGTCCATCACCCTTAAAGTTTTGAGGTGGTCAGTCCCTCAGTCTGGATTACATCGTCTTCAAGTATCTTCTGCTTCTATCAACTTTTCTGTAGAAACGTTTCGAAATAAAGATACCTAACTGTTGCATATGTGTCTTACCTAACAACCTGTCGGTATTTTATACCATTTTAATGTTCATTACCTAGATCGTTTAGACCGCCTGAGCAGCACCATACCACAGCTCTCCACTTGGCTTCGGCAAATTGTTGAATGTAGAGAAAATTCTCCTGTAAAGGGGGTGTCTCTCAGCCCCCCTCAGCCCTCTGAGGGATTTAGCCCTCCTGGAGGGGGCAAGTGGACTCCTCCTTCCTCGAAAATATTTTGATTGAACCCATATATTTGTACCCAAGTGTCACAAGACACGTTCAACTCTCACTGTATAGTTGCAAGCTAAGTACCTTAGAGGATTGAAGGGGGCTGAGGGGAGCTGAGGGGGGCTGATACCCCCCTTTACCGAAGCATTTTTCCACAGTGACATTTTGGTGGTATTAGTAACCTAGGTGCTTTGACTTCCAACACTTTAAACATTAACTTAATATGTTGTACCTGAAATATAATTATTAATGTTATTCTACCTTTCTTGGAAGTCCTTATCATAAACATCAAGATATATTTATGGGAAACGTAATAATTGGAATTTCCTCACACACACGAGTGTGTGAAAGAGGAAAGAAATAATCGTTTCTTTCCTCGGGTTTTAAGAATTGCACCAATGACCTACTGAAATTGTGAAAATGTTCCGCTAACAAGTGGCTTCCTTAGTCCGGTGCAGAGATGAATGGTGGAACATTAGGAGTTTGAGGTAATCAGTCCCTCAGCCTAGAGTCGAGGTATTCAGTCCATCAGTTTCTAGATTGAAGAACTGAACACATCGATTCCAGGCTGAGGAACTGATCACCTCAAGCTCCTCAAATTCCACCATTCATCTCTGTACCAGACTAAGGAAGCTACTTGTTGTCGAAATGTTTCCACACTGAAGACTCCCAAGTGTGACAAGTGTCTAATTCTTCGACCTACTGAAAGCTAAACAAGATTTACAGAAAAAGTAATTGTTCTGAAATTCACTTCTCACACAATCTCCCACTACAAAGAGACACTCTGACACAGAATAATACTGCCTATAACCACATTTTTGAAAGGGGTGGACAGGTAAGCCAGTGGAAGGCCTCGGTCAGATAACCAAAAGCTCCTATTGTAAGTCATCAAATGACTAAAGATCCGCGCTAAGAAACACTTGCCCTGTTTCTGACAAACCTAACCTACACAATAATGATTCAAGTCAAATACTGAAAAGACTTATTATCCACTGTGGCATGCTAAGATTATGGTACACTATATTCGGCGCATATCGCACACCAATATAGTCATGCCTTCCGACCAACGAACCAGATGCTAAGGGTTTAACGAACAGGGGTCCCGTCGTTATACCAGTACCTTGGTTCAACCAGAAAATCACAAGGACGCCCACCAAAGCTATGAAGTTATCTGGTACACTCGTTAAGCAGCTTAGGAAGACTTGCCTTTACAGATCATTTTTCACAGTGTCTTGTACTTGTATTTGCCTCATTGTACATAGCTGTAAATACTGTACAGAGGCTATACTTATATCGTAAATACCACTTTGTCTTACTGAAGGAAATACTATCATTCACTTTGCTGCCCGTTCGTTCCTTCGTAAGTGTTACAGCTTCTTCCTATTGTGTTGCAGCCAGGTGTGCAGGCCCATAGTCTACACCTATGTTAGTAATACCCATTAGCACCATAGCCATGTTATTACAACCAAAACTATGAAGACTCATTACATATGGCCTGCGCACTACTAGGACCATGTTCACGGCTTTCTCTACAAAGCAGCATCGATTTTGGGTTCTTCCGCACGTCACAGAACCGAATAGAGGGGCTTAACTAGTGAGGGCCACTAAACGCGAGGTGGTAGAGGCTCGATCCTCCTCCCGCTACTCGCGGCCACATCTCTGAACAGTTAGGCTGATGATAAATAATAACAATAAAAATAATGATAATAATAATAAATATTTCTACAAGTAATTGATGCAACTTATATAGACCATAGCTAACATCAATGACATTATAGAAAGCCCCGGGTTACGCAAATTAGGTTAAGTATGTACTCAGGATGCGACCCACACTAGTCGACTAATATCCAGGTACTTATTTTAGGAGAACAGGGACAGCAAGTGTCTAAAGGTAACACGCCTCCAATGTTTCCACTCGTACCGGGGATCGAACCGCTGACATAACAAGACTGACAGATCAATGACGCAGCGATAAAATTGACAATTCATGCAATATCATCGTTGGTTTGATGCATTTGCAAGCGGAACGTCAACCTTTGAGTTGCAAATTTATTTATCCAGCCACTGTCGCCTGGAATATCAATCCTATTGCCACTGGCAAACATATCTAGTGGCTGTCGAGTGGAAGCTCGACCTTATGGCTGCCGACAAGCTCATCTGGCGACTGTCGACTGGAAGGGGATTATCAACTCAGACAGAAACTCATCATCTGCTTTCTGTCACTTTAACGTCAAATGTGATGAGACGGTTATAACGTTGGCAGCGCTAGACTCTGAGGGACTCACTTGGTGTATGAGGTTTTCCACGGTGTGTGTGTGTGTGTGTGTGTGTGTGTGTGTGTGTGTGTGTACTCACCTACTCACCTAGTTGAGGTTGCGGGGGTCGAGTCCGAGCTCCTGGCCCCGCCTCTTCACTGATCGCTACTAGGTCACTCTCCCTGAGCCGTGAGCTTTATCATACCTCTGCTTAAAGCTATGTATGGATCCTGCGTCCACTGCATCACTTCCCAAACTATTCCACTTACTGTGTGTGTGTGTGTGTGTGTGTGTGTTTGTGTGTGTGTGTGTGTGCTCACCTAGTTGAGGTTGCAGGGGTCGAGTCCAAGCTCCTGGCCCCGCCTCTTCACTGGTCGCCACTAGGTCACTCTCACTGAACCATGAGCTTTATCGTACCTCTGCTTAAAGCTATGTATGGATCCTGCCTCCACTACATCTCTTCCCAAACTATTCCACTTCCTGACTACTCTGTGGCTGAAGAAATACTTCCTAACATTCCTGTGATTCATCTGTGTCTTCAGCTTCCAACTGTGTCACCTTGTTGCTGTGTCCAGTCTCTGGAACATCCTGTCTTTGTCCACCTTGTCAATTCCTCTCAGTATTTTGTAAGTCGTTATAATGTCCCCCCTATCTCTCCTGTCCTCCAGTGTCGTCAGGTTGATTTCCCTTAACCTCTCCTCGTAGGACATACCTCTTAGCTCTGACTCTAGTCTTGTGGCAAACTTTTGCACTTTCTCTAGTTTCTGTACATGCTTGGCTAGGTGTGGGTTCCAAACCGGTGCCGCATACTCCAATATGGGTCTAATGTACACGGTGTACAGGGTCCTGAACGACTCCTTATTAAGATGTCGGAATGCTGTTCTGAGGTTTTCCAGGCGCCCATATGCTGCAGCAGTTATTTGGTTGATGTGCGCTTCAGGAGATGTGCCTGGTGTTATACTCACCCCAAGATCTTTTTCCTTGAGTGAGGTTTGTAGTCTCTGGCGCCCTAGACTGTACTCCGTCTGCGGTCTTCTTTGCCCTTCCCCAATCTTCATGACTTTGCACTTGGTGGGATTGAACTCCAGGAGCCAATTGCTGGACCTTTCTGCAGCCTGTCCAGATCCCTTTGTAGTTCTGCCTGGTCTTCGATCGAATGAATTCTTCTCATCAACTTCACGTCATCTGCAAACAGGGACACCTCAGAGTTTATTCCTTCTATCAAGTCGTTCACAAATACCAGAAACAGCACTGGTCCTAGGACTGACCCCTGTCGGACCCCGCTCGTCACAGGTGCCCACTCTGACACCTCGCCACGTACCATTACTCGCTGCTGTCTTCCTGACAAATATTCCCTGATCCATTGTAGTGCCTTCCCTGTTATCCCTGCTTGGACCTCCAGTTTTTGCACTAATCTCTTGTGTGGTACTGTGTCAAACGCCTTCTTGCAGTCCAAGAAAATGCAATCCACCCACCCCCCTCTCTCTTGTCTTACTGCTGTCACCTTGTCATAGAACTCCAGTAGGTTTGTGGCACAGGATTTCCCGTCCCAGAAACCATGTTGGGTGCTGCTGATGAGATCATTCCTTTCTAGGTGTTCCACTACTCTTCTCCTGATAATCTTCTCCATGACTTTGCATACTATACATGTCAGTGACACTGGTCTGTAGTTTAGTGCTTCATGTCTGTCTCCTTTTTTTAAAGATTGGGACTACATTTGCTGTCTTCCATGCCTCAGGCAATCTCCCTGTTTCGACAGATGTATTGAATATTGTTGTTAGGGGTACACATAGCGCCTCTGCTCCCTCTCTCAGGACCCATGGAGAGATGTTATCTGGCCCCATTGCCTTTGAGGTATCTAGCTCACTCAGAAGCCTCTTCAATTCTTCCTCGGTTGTGTGTACCGTGTCCAGCACCTGATGATGTGTCACACCTCTCCGTCCCTCTGGAGTCCCTTCTGTCTCCTCTGTGAACACTTCTTTGAATCTCTTGTTGAGTTCCTCACATACTTCCCGGTCATTTCTTGTTGTCTCTCCTCCTTCCTTCCTTAGCCTGATTACCCGGTCCTTGACTGTTGTTTTCCTCCTGATGTGGCTGTATAACAGCTTCGGGTCAGATTTGGCTTTCGCTGCTGTGTCATTTTCATATTGTCGTTGGGCCTCCCTTCTTTTTATTATTATTATCACACTGGCCGATTCCCACCAAGGCAGGGTGGCCCGAAAAAGAAAAACTTTCACCATCATTCACTCCATCACTGTCTTGCCAGAAGGGTGCTTTACACTACAGTTTTTAAACTGCAACACTAACACCCCTCCTTCAGAGTGCAGGCACTGTACTTCCCATCTCCAGGACTCAAGTCCGGCCTGCCGGTTTCCCTGAACCCCTTCATATATGTTACCTTGCTCACACTCCAACAGCACGTCAAGTATTAAAAACCATTTGTCTCCATTCACTCCTATCAAACGCGCTCACGCATGCCTGCTGGAAGTCCAAGCCCCTCGCACACAAAACCTCCTTTACCCCCTCTCTCCAACCTTTCCTAGGCCGACCCCTACCCCGCCTTCCTTCCACTACAGACTGATACACTCTTGAAGTCATTCTGGCTCGCTCCATTCTCTCTACATGTCCGAACCACCTCAACAACCCTTCCTCAGCCCTCTGGACAACAGTTTTGGTAATCCCGCACCTCCTCCTAACTTCCAAACTACGAATTCTCTGCATTATATTCACACCACACATTGCCCTCAGACATGACATCTCCACTGCCTCCAGCCTTCTCCTCGCTGCAACATTCATCACCCATGCTTCACACCCATATAAGAGCGTTGGTAAAACTATTCTCTCATACATTCCCCTCTTTGCCTCCAAGGACAAAGTTCTTTGTCTCCACAGACTCCTAAGTGCACCACTCACCCTTTTCCCCTCATCAATTCTATGATTCACCTCATCTTTCATAGACCCATCCGCTGACACGTCCACTCCCAAATATCTGAATACATTCACCTCCTCCATACTCTCTCCCTCCAATCTGATATCCAGTCTTTCATCACCTAATCTTTTTGTTATCCTCATAACCTTACTCTTTCCTGTATTCACTTTTAATTTTCTTCTTTTGCATATCCTACCAAATTCATCCACCAATCTCTGCAACTTCTCTTCAGAATCTCCCAAGAGCACAGTGTCATCAACAAAGAGCAACTGTGACAACTCCCACTTTATGTGTGATTCTTTATCTTTTAACTCCACGCCTCTTGCCAATACCCTCGCATTTACTTCTCTTACAAAACCATCTATAAATATATTAAACAACCATGGTGACCTCACACATCCTTGTCTAAGGCCTACTTTTACTGGGAAATAATTTCCCTCTTTCCTACATACTCTAACTTGAGCCTCACTATCCTCGTAAAAACTCTTCACTGCTTTCAGTAACCTACCTCCTACACCATACACCTGCAACATCTGCCACATTGCCCCCCTATCCACCCTGTCATACGCCTTTTCCAAATCCATAAATGCCACATTTATGGCTTATCTAAATGCCTTATCTAAATGCCTTATCTAAATACTATTCACTTATGTGTTTCACTGTAAACACCTGGTCCACACACCCCCTACCTTTCCTAATGCCTCCTTGTTCATCTGCTATCCTATTCTCCGTCTTACTCTTAATTCTTTCAATAATAACTCTACCATACACTTTACCAGGTATACTTAACAGACTTATTCCCCTATAATTTTTGCACTCTCTTTTGTCCCTTTTGCCTTTATACAAAGGAACTATGCATGCTCTCTGCCAATCCCTAGGTACCTTACCTTCTTCCATACATTTATTAAATAATTGCACCAACCACTCCAAAACTACATCCCCACCTGCTTTTAACATTTCTATCTTTATCCCATCAATCCCGGCTGCCTTACCCCCTTTCATTTTACCTACTGCCTCACGAACTTCCCCCACACTCACAACTGGCTCTTCCTCACTCCTACAAGATGTTATTCCTCCTTGCCCTATACAAGAAATCACAGCTTCCCTATCTTCATCAACGTTTAACAATTCCTCGAAATATTCCCTCCATCTTCCCAATACCTCTAACTCTCCATTTAAAAACCCTCCCTTCTTATCTGTGCATATTAGTTTTTGGCTCTACGACTGCTCTCCTTATTCTCCTGGGTCCTTTGCCTTCTATTTTTCTTCCATTCCCTAGCACACTTGGCTTTTGCCTCCTTGCACGTTTGGGTGAACCATGGGCTCATCCTGGCTTTTTCATTATTCCTGTTTCCCTTGGGTACAAACCTCTCTTCAGCCTTCTTGCACATTGTTACTACATATTCCATCATCTCATTAACTGGCTTCCCTGCCAGTTCTCTGTCCCACTGAACCTCGTTCAGTAAGTTCCTCATTCCCATGTAGTCCCCTTTCCTGTAGCTTGGTTTCATTTGTCCTGGCCTTCCTGTTTCCCCCTCCACTTGTAGCTCTACTGTGTATTCGAAGCTCAAAACCACATGATCGCTGGCCCCAAGGGGTCTTTCATATGTGATGTCCTCAATATCTGCACTGCTCAAGGTGAATACTAAGTCCAGTCTTGCTGGCTCATTCTCTCCTCTCTCTCTTGTAGTATCCCTTACGTGTTGGTATATGAAGTTTTCCAGTACCACCTCCATCATCTTAGCCCTCCATGTATCTTGGCCCCCATGTGACTCCAAGTTCTCCCAGTCGATCTCCTTGTGGTTAAAGTCGCCCATGATCAGGAGCTTTGCCCTGCATGCATGAGCTCTTCTGGCCACTGCAGCCAGTGTGTCAACCATCGCTCTATTGCTCTCGTCATACTCATGTCCTGGTCTCCTGCTGTTCTGTGGTGGGTTATACATCACTGCAATTACCACCTTGGGACCTCCAGAGTGAAGCGTTCCCGCTATGTAATCACTTTCTTCTCCGCTGTCTCCTCTCTCCAGCTCATCAAAATTCCATCGGTGTTTGATCAGCAGTGCCACTCCTCCACCCCCCCTGTTCCTTCTGTCTTTCCTCAGGATCTGGTATCCCGTTGGAAAGATGGCATCTGTTATCATATCTGTAAGCTTGATTTCTGTGAGCGCTATGATGTCCGGTGATGTCTCCGACTCTTTCGTGCCACTCCTCCCACTTGTTTGTTATTCCATCAGCATTTGTGTACCATACCTTCAGTTTCCTTTCCAATACTTTGCTTTAAGGGGCCTGTGGGGGTGGGAGACCTGGTAGCATACTGTGAGATTCTATGATTGGGGGTTGGGTGGAAGCTGTGGGTATGGATTGCAGTGTGTGTTGGGATGGTGTGATAGGTTGTGGGGTTCTGAGGATAGTTGTGTGCGTGCTTGCCCTTGCTGCTCTGTTCTGCTCTGACTGACCTCTGCTGGTTCCATCCTTGTTGCCTTTCCTATCTCCTTTTGCTTTTTTATCCTCTCCCTCAGCTGCTGTCTCTCTGTTTGTGTTCTGTCTCTGTCTAGGAACACCTTCTTGTACTCTTCCGAGTTTTTCAACCTTGGTTTCTCTTGGAGGACCCTGTTCCTCACTGTTTCTGTTCTGAGAATCAGCTTGATCGGTCGGTTTCTCCCCTTCACGTACCCCCCTATTCTCTGAAAATTTACAGTCTCCGTGATGATTTTCCCAATCTCCTTTCTTTCTTACTGCCGTCTTTCAGTGTGTGTCTTTTCCTCTCTCTCCCGAAGCCCATGGATAAACACTGATTTTGTCCTTTACTCCTCCCATTGCCTCTCCCTCTGTGACTCTGGTTCCTGTCTGTATATGGTCATTTTCTCCCTTGATTTTTCCAGTGGCTCTTGGTAGCATGGTTGTGCCTCAGCATTCGACTTATCTCCCTCTCTATCTGCACCCAGCTGCTCTTTCCTTTTACTCCCTGACCCTTCTTTGCAGGCTGATATGACCTTAGCATAATTCATATCTCCTTCCTTCCTGTTCATCCTCTCAGCTTCATATGCTGTGTCTTCTCTGGTCACTGCCCCTGAGACTTGCTTCAGCCTGTTTACCTCAAATTCTATGACCCTTACCTTGTCTACTGCAGTTTCGACTTGTGCCTCCCATTTCTTCGTCTCCTTCTCCAACCTCTTTTCCCATTTCGCAGAGAGCTCTTTCTCCATTTTTTCAGAAAGATCTCCTAATTTTCTCTCCCATTCTTGCTCCATCCTTTTCCACTGCTCCTCCATCCATTCCTCCCTACCAATACCATAGTCATCTGATCCCTGATTCCTACGAGTCCCAACCATTTTTTTTTATAGTAAAGGAAAGAGAGAGAAAGAGAGAAAAAGAGAGAGAGAGAGAGAGAGAGAGAGAGAGAGAGAGAGAGAGAGAGAGAGAGAGAGAGAGAGAGAGAGAGAGAGAGAGAGAGAGAGAGAGAGAAAGAAAGAGAGAGAGAGGGGAAAGGTAGTAGGAGAGAGAGAGGGAGAGTGAAAAGGAAAAGGGGGAGAGAGTCAGAGAAAGAGAGAAGGAAAGAAGGGAAAGATAGGAGAAGGGAGAGAGAGAGCGAGAGAGAGAGAGAGAGAGAGAGAGAGAGAGAGAGAGAGAGAGAGAGAGGAAGAGAGAAAAATAGGAAGAGAGAGAGGAAGAGAGAAAAATAGGAAGAGAGAGAGGAAGAAGAGAGGAAAAGAGAGAGGAAGAGAAAGGGAGAAAGAGAGAGGAAAAGAGAGAGGAAGAGAGAGAGGAATAGAGAGAGAGGAAGGGAGAGAAAGAGGAAGAGAGAGGAAGAGACAGAAAGAGTAAGAGAAAGAGAGAGAAAGAGAGTGAGAGAAGAATAGAGAGAGAGAAGAATAGAGAGAGAGAATAGAAAGAGAGTGAGAGGAAGAGAGGAAAAGAGACAAAGAGACGGAGAGAGAAGGAAGGGTTAGAGGGTCAATTTACATAAAGGTGTGAAATCCTGTATATGTGTGTGTATGTGTGTGTGTGTACTCACCTATTTGTGGTTGCAGGGGTCGAGTCTTAGCTCCCGGCCCCGCCTCTTCACCGGTTGCTACTGGGCCCTCTCTCTCCCCGCTCCATGAGCTTTATCAAACCTCGTCTTAAAACTGTGTATGGTTCCTGCCTCCACTACGTCATTTTCTAGGCTATTCCACTGCCTTACAACTCTATGACTGAAGAAATATTTCCTAATATCTCTCTGACTCATTTGTGTCTTCAACTTCCAATTGTGGCCTCTTGTTTCTGTGTCCCCTCCCTGGAACATCCTGTCTTTGTCCACCTTGTCTATTCCACGCAGTATTTTATATGTCGTTATCATGTCTCCCCTGACCCTCGTGTCCTCCAGTGTCGTCAGGCCGATTTCCCTTAATCTTTCTTCATAGGACATTCCCCTTAGCTCTGGAACTAACCTTGTTGCAAACCTTTGTACTTTCTCTAGTTTCTTGACGTGCTTTATCAAGTGCGGGTTCCAAACAGGTGCTGCATACTGTGTGTGTGAGTCTGTGTGTGTGTGTGTGTGTGTGTGTGTGTGTGTGTGTGTGTGTGTGTGTGTGTGTGTGTGTGTGTGTGTGTGTGTGTGTGTGTGTGTGTATGTGTGTGTCGTGCCGAATAGGTAAAACTGGTCAATTAGCAAGAATTTATTTAAAATTAAGTCCTTTCTAAAATTTTCTCTTGTATGTTTAAAGACATTTTTTTTTCATTTAATTGTAAAAATTAATAATTTTGTACCAAAAGAACCTTAGGAATTTACCTGACCTTATTATAACAAGCCCAACATAATTTAGCCTAATCCAACTAAATATATTTTAGATAAGTTTACAATAATTTAAGACACATATGCAACAGTTAGGTATCTTTATTTCGAAACGTTTCGCCTACACAGTAGGCTTCTTCAGACCTGAAATCAACTTGGTCAACTTCTAGTGAGAACGGCTGGATTTGAGAGGGACCTGACCTCCCAACGACAACATTCTTACCTCTACTAGTGACCTACGTCTCACCTCCTGGCGCTATATAAGGCTCCATCCTGTCACTTCAACTCCATATTGTTTCAAACTTTGGAACAATGCTCTTCTCCAGACTGAGGGACTGACCACCTCAAAACTTCAAGGGTGATGGACTGATTACATCGTCTTCAAGTATCTTCTATCAACTTTTCTGTACTCGACTGAAGAAGCCTACTGTGTAGGCGAAACGTTTCGAAATAAAGATACCTAACTGTTGCATATGTGTCTTACCTAACAACCTGTCGGTATTTTATACCATTTGAATATTTTAATGATTAATAATAAACACAATGAAATATATTTTTATCGTTAGGTTTAGAATGATTTTTGATAAATTATTGAATATACAAATTTTCGCTTGCCTTATTCGGGAAGAAGAGCATTGCTATTTAAACAAAAATGGGCAAGTGTACAGGTTAATACTAGCGTCCTGTAACAGTTTTACGATGTTAGTATCCCTGGTGTATTTTTTGTGTCTCAAACACACGGTATACCAAGTATATCTTGTTATTTCTGTTTACACTTAGGTTACACTAAACATGCATGTACATACATTGCTTGTATTTTCTTAATAGTTCTTGTTCTTCTTTATTTCCTCCTTATCTCCATGGGGAAGTGAAGAGGAATTCTTCCTCCGTAAGCCATGTGTGTCGTAAGAGGCGACTGAAATGCCTGGTGTACCCTACAATCCCAGTTTGCTGGAATCCTATCTGTCTCCACTGAAAATACTTAAGTTTTGTGTTGAGCTCTTCACATACTTTTTGCACGTTTCTTGTGATCTCCCAACTTTACTTCCTCAGTCTGATTACCTAGTCCTTGGCTCTTTTTCTCCTGATGTAGCTGGTCGCCCTGCCCCGGTGTGTGTGTGTGTGTGTGTGTGTGTGTGTGTGTGTGTGTGTGTGTGTGTGTGTGTGTGTGTGTGTACTCACCTAGTTGTGGTTGCGGGGATCGAGTCGCACCTCCTTGCCCCGCCTCTTCACCTGGCCGCTACCCGGTCACTCTTCCCGCTCCATGAGCTTTATCATACCTCTTCTTAAAGATATGTATGGATCCTGCCTTCACTACATCATTACCCAGGTTATTCCACTTCCTGACAATTCTGTGGCTGAAGAAATACTTAACATCCCTGTGGTTCATCTGAGTCTTCAGCTTCCAGCTCTGACCCTTCGTTGCTGTGTCTCATCTCAGGAACATTCTGTCTCTTTCCACCTTGTCTATACCTCTCAGTATTTTATATGTCGTTATCATATCCCACCTAACTCTCCTGTCTTCCAGTGTCGTCAGGTCGTGTGTGTGTGTGTGTGTGTGTGTGTGTGTGTGTGTGTGTGTGTGTGTGTGTGTGTGTGTGTGTGTGTGTGTGTGTGTGTGTGTGTGTGTCTGTGTGTGTGTGTGAGAAGAGAGAGAGAATAGAAGAGGATAGAGTGAAAGCTAGCGATACATTCTCTTGCGAAATCCCTGGAACGCTCTCGCTGGGGACACAAGGCAAAGGGATCATGTCTCCGCTTATGCAGTGATTCACAGTGATAGTAACCCGGAAAGTGGGGTGATGACAGCATCTCTGGAAGCATCAAAGGCAGCCACCCAGCCTCGTAAGCTTCAGCCTTCAAACGCTTGTGAAGGGTTGCTCTGTTTGTACCTCCAGTGGAACCAACCACAGAATCTGCCCTCCGGGTTTATGCACTGTTTGGTCTAAAACCCTTTCTCTTTATAAAATATATACTCGCTTTGCCGTGCGCGCGCACACACACGGTCATATGTAAAAAACAGTATTCATACTTAACTTCAAGAATGGGTACGACAGGGTGTGAATTCAGTAACGGCTAGCTGATAAGGGGCCCAGAAGACTCGACCCCTGCAACCACAAACGAGTACACCTATGTGAATAAAACACACACACACACACACACACACACACACAAACACGAGGAAAGGTTCAGGGAAATCGACTTGACACTGGAGGGACAGGATAACAACATACAAAATTCTGAGAGGAATTGGCAAGATGGACAGAGACAAGATATTCCAGAGATGGGACACAGCAACAAGGTGTCACAATTGGAAGTTGAAGACTCAGATGAGTCACAGGGATGTTAGGAAGTATTTCTTCAGTCACAGTTGTTAGGAAGTGGAATAGTCTGGGAAGTGATGTAGTGGAGGCAAGATCCATACATAACTTCAAGAAGAGGTATGATAAGGCTCATGGAGCAGAGAGAGACTAGTAGCAACCAGTGAATAGGTGGGGCCAGGAACTATAACTCGACCCCTGCAACCACAATTAGTTGAATACATACATATACACACGCACACGCACACACACACACACACACACACAAAGAACCCAAATTCTTTCCCATAATTCTCAAACTCAGTTTTCAAGTTAAATATCCCTTTACTCTCCCTTAACCTGACTAATACATATAACATCAGCACATTATGATTGCTACATTCACCGAGAAAGCGCTAAACACGCAAGGCTCCCCAAACTACCCAGCTCTAGACTCCTTAAAATATTCGAAACCCCAGGTTAACCTCGCCCTCTCCTACCACCAAGAATATAACATATTTCCTTGAATCAGGCTTAAAATTATTATTAATACTAATATTATTACAAATTATTATTCTAGTCATAGGAGAGTGTTAAGGATTTGTGGATTGTATAACACCTGGGGAATGGAAGGTCGTCAGGTTGTAAGACGTGCGTTCTGAGACATGCGTTCTAAGACGTGCGTTCTGAGGCATGCGTTCTATGACTTGCGTTCTAAGACGTGCGTTCTAAGACGTGCGTTATAAGACGTGCGTTCTAAGACGTGCGTTCTAAGACGTGCGTTCTAAGACGTGCGTTCTAAGACGTGCGTTCTAAGACGTGCGTTATAAGACGTGCGTTCTAAGACGTGCGTTCTAAGACGTGCGTTCTAAGACATGCGTTCTAAGACATGCGTTCTAAGACATGCGTTCTATGACATGCGTTCTGAGACATACGTTCTAAGACGTGCGTTCTGAGGCATGTCTTCTAAGACGTGCGTTCTAAGACGTGCGTTCTGAGACATGTATTCTGAGACATGCGTTCTAAGACGTGCGTTCTAAGACATGTGTCCTATGACATGCGTATATTTAATTATTTTCGAACACATACATTGAGATTACAGGTGTGTGAGATAAGAGAAGTGTTAAGCACTGGAACAGGTGTGTGAACTGCAACAGGTGTGGGGGATGGAACAGGTACATGAGCTGGAGCAGTTGTGGAAGATGAAACAGGTGTTGGAGTCGGAACAGGTGTGTGAACTGCAACAGGTGTGGTGGATTTAGCAGGAATAAGAGTTGGAACAGCTGAAATGGAACATACATGTGATATCTTACCATCAGCAATTCTAAGAAATACCCAATAATATATATATATATATATATATATATATATATATATATATATATATATATATATATATATATATATATAATATATATATATATATTCTTTCTTCTTTCAACACACCGGCCGTATCCCACCGAGGCAGGGTGGCCCAAAAGGAAAAACGAAAGTTTCTCCTTTCAAATTTAGTAATATATACAGGAGAAGGGGTTACTAGCCCCTTACTCCCAGCATTTTAGTCGCCTCTTACAACACTCATGGCTTACGGAGGAAGAATTCTGTTCCACTTCCCCATGGAGATAAGAGGAAATAAACAAGAACAAGAACTAGAAAGAAAACAGAAGAAAACCCAGAGGTGTGTGTATATATATGCTTGTACATGTATGTGTAGTGTGACCTAAGTGTAAGTAGAAGTAGCAAGACGTACCTGAAATCTTGCATGTTCATGAGACAGAAAAAAGGACACCAGCAATCCTACCATCATGTAAAACAATTACAGGCTTTCGTTTTACACTCACTTGGCAGGACGGTAGTACCTCCCTGGGTGGTTACTGTCTACCAACCTACTACCTAGTATATATATATATATATATATATATATATATATATATATATATATATATATATATATATATATATATATATATATATATATATATATATATATGTCGTGCCGAATATGTAAAACTGGTCAATTAGCAAGAACTCATTTAAAATTAAGTCCTTTCCAAAATTTTCTCTTATACGTTTAAAGATATATTTTATTCATTAATGTTAATGTAATTTTTTTTAAATTTGCACCAAAAGAAACTTAGAAAACTTACCTAATCTTGTTATAACAAGAACAATTTATTTTAGCCTAACCCAACTAAATATATTTTAGATTTGTTTACAGTAATTTAATACTAAACAAACACAATGAAATATATTTTTTTCGTTAAGTTCAAAATGATTTTGGGGAAATTATTGCATACACAAATTTTCACTTGTCCTATATGGCAAGATGAACGTTGCTATTTAAGCCAAGATCGCAAGTTCTGCCTATTCGGCACGACATTATAGGTTAGCCATCCAGAGGGGAAATGCTTGCTGCATACTTGGCTCACGTCCAGCCTCGGAGGAGCTGGAGGAAATTCATGATCTTTGATACATTGTGCCATTGTATTCATGTTTATGTTTTTTTCTGTAAATGTATTTTGTTTATTAATAAATGTTCACATAGAATAAAAAATATATATTGGGTGGTAGGAGAAGAAAATATTCAAACAGCTCCGGGGAGAACCTTGAGTTTTCCCTGAGGTACGTTTATTGTTTTCTCTGAGGATGAGGGTCCCCAGTCCAGCTATAGAGGTGGTACTTCCCTATATTTAAATATATATATATATATATATATATATATATATATATATATATATATATATATATATATATATATATATATATATATATATATATATACCAAATGTATTTTAGTTTGCTAAAATTTTAGTATATATATTTTATTCTAAACACTTGTATGACGAGCAGAGAAAATCGAGTCAGTATTTTACGGGAATCTCAAAGGCAGTTTCCTTCCCGGAGCGCGGTATAATGAGCGAGGTGTTTGCATATCATTATCTTAGCTTTCAGATGTCTTAGTGTCTCCCAGACTGTGCCAAGTGCTGTCTTGGGTGATTTTGGTGTGGCGGTGTTGGTGTGGTGAAAGTGTTGGAGTGGTGGTAGTGTTGGATTGGTGATGCCTTTGTGGGAGTGACGAGGTGGTGCTAGTGTGGTAGCGGTGAGAGTAGTGTGATGGTGGTGTGATGGTGGTGTGATGGTGGTGTGGTGTGGTTGAATGGTGTGGTGGACGGTGGTGTGGTTTAGTTTGGTTGAAGAGACTGTGTGGTTGTGGCGGTAGTAGTGACTGTGTGGTGGTTGTGGCTGTACGTTGTTGATAACGGTGTGGTTGTGACGACATGTAGTGGTGATGGTAGTATTAATGGCATGGTGGTCATAAAGTGGTAGTGGTGGTCCTTTGAAGATATGCCTTTGAACAGTTTCGAGAGTTCCACTAGTCTCGGAGCCCAACAATGGGCCAGGCTCGTCTGGTGCTTGCCTGGTCAACCAAGAGGCCCGCTGCCACACATCCATCACAGCCTGCTTCATCTGGCACCTGGTGAAGATACTTGTCCAGGTTCCTCTTGAAGGCTTCTACACTTGTTCCAGACGTGTTTCTGATATCCTCTGGTAGTAGAATGACGTTATTATTCAGGGAATTGCATAAAATATGTATATAATACACGCCCCATTAATGTCAGTGACGGGATTTATTCCAAAACTGGACCCGTATTAGACCTGAAGAATAGCCAGGACAGAAGTGTATCAGTACCGGTAGATCGGTGGCTGCATCAAGACGTTATTAAACGTCATGGTTTGGCGTTCAAGTAGGGTATGGGTTTATTTTGGGTAAGTTTAGACCATTGGCTCTTTTGTTTATTTGCTCTCACGATTTTTCCTGTACGCCGTAGTAAGTGGAGAGGCTGTGTTATGGAGTACAAATTATAGTGTTTTTGCCTGCAGGCGAAAAGACCGGCAAATGGATGGGCGGGGAGGGGTACCCAGTTTCATATATGTAACTAGTGCTAGTGGGTTTGTATAATATGTAGAGGGTATGTTGTGTGCTGTATAATTAAGGTTACTATCAATATAGTTATATTTTTGTATATGTTAGTCTTTGTGCCCTTCCTGATAATATAGGCCATTTACTTAACGCCTTTTGTAAAAAAAAGGCTTGTCCCAAGGTTGGTGTATGTGGTTTAAATGTTGTAAATGCCCCTAGACAGGCTTTAACTTATGGGTAACAATACTTTCGTTATAGACGGGGATGTGACGGTGGTGGTGGAAGTGGGTAGTGGTGGTAGTAGTGTTGATGGTAGTGGTAGCAGTGTTGATAGTAGTGGTGGTGGCAGTGGTAGTGGTGGCAGTGGTAGTAGTAGTGGTGGTGGCAGTGGTAGTAGTATTGGTGGCAGTGGTAGTAGTGGTGGTGGTGGCAGTAGTGGTAGTAGTGGTGGTGGTGGCAGTAGTGGTAGTAGTGGTGGTGGTGGCAGTAGTGGTAGTAGTGGTGGTGGTGGCAGTAGTGGTAGTAGTGGTGGTGGTGACAGTGGTAGTAGTGGTGGTGGTGGCAGTGGTGGTAGTGGTGGTGGTGGCAGTGGTGGTAGTGGTGGCAGTAGTGGTAGTGGTGGTGGTGGCAGTAGTGGTACTGGTGGTGGTGGCAGTAGTGGTACTGGTGGTGGTGGCAGTGGTAGTAGTGGTGGTGGCAGTGGTAGTAGTGGTGGTGGTGGCAGTAGTGGTAGTAGTGGTGGTGGCAGTAGTGGTAGTAGTGGTGGTGGCAGTAGTGGTAGTAGTGGTGGTGGTGGCAGTAGTGGTAGTAGTGGTGGTGGTGGGAGTGGTAGTAGTGGTGGTGGTGGCAGTAGTAGTGGTGGAGGCAGTAGTGGTAGTAGTGGTGGCAGTAGTGGTAGTAGTGGTGGTGGTGGTGGCAGTAGTGGAAGTAGTGGTGGTGGTGGTGGCAGTAGTGGTTGTAGTGGTGGTCTTGGTGGCAGTAGTGGTTGTAGTGGTGGTGGTGGTGGCAGTAGTGGTAGTAGTGGTGGTGGCAGTAGTGGTAGTAGTGGTGGTGGTGGTGGCAGTGGTGGTGGTGGCGGCAGTAGTGGTGGTGGTGGTGGCAGTAGTGGTAGTAGTGGAGGTGGCAGTAGTGGTAGAAGTGGTGGTGGTGGTGGCAGTAGTGGTAGTAGTGGTGGTGGTGGTGGCAGTAGTGGTAGTAGTGGTGGTGGTGGTGGCAGTAGTGGTAGTAGTGGTGGTGGTGGTGGCAGTAGTGGTAGTAGTGGTAGTGGTGGCAGTAGTGGTAGTAGTGGTAGTGGTGGCAGTAGTAGTAGTAGTGGTGGCAGTAGTAGTAGTAGTGATGGTGGCAGTAGTAGTAGTAGCGATGGTGGCAGTAGTAGTAGTAGTGGTGGCAGTAGTAGTAGTGGTGGTGGCAGTAGTAGTAGTGGTGGTGGCAGTAGTAGTAGTGGTGGTGGCAGTAGTAGTGGTGGTGGCAGTAGTAGTAGTAGTAGTGGTGGTGGCAGTAGTAGTAGTAGTGGTGGTGGCAGTAGTAGTAGTGGTGGTGGTGGTGGCGGCAGTAGTAGTAGTGGTGGTGGTGGCAGTGGTAGTAGTGGTGGTGGTGGCAGTGGTAGTAGTGGTGGTGGTGGCAGTAGTAGTAGTAGTGGTGGTGGCAGTAGTAGTAGTAGTGGTGGTGGCAGTAGTAGTAGTAGTGGTGGTGGCAGTAGTAGTAGTAGTGGTGGTGGCAGTAGTAGTAGTAGTGGTGGTGGCAGTAGTAGTAGTGGTGGTGGTGGCAGTGGTAGTAGTGGTGGTGGCAGTGGTAGTAGTGGTGGTGGTGGCAGTAGTAATAGTGGTGGTGGTGGCAGTGGTAGTAGTGGTGGTGGCAGTGGTAGTAGTGGTGGTGGTGGCAGTGGTAGTAGTGGTGGTGGCAGTAGTAGTAGTGGTGGTGGTGGCAGTGGTAGAAGTGGTGGTGGCAGGGGTAGTAGTAGTGGTGGTGGCAGTAGTAGTAGTGGTGGTGGCAGTAGTAGTAGTGGTGGTGGCAGTTGTAGTAGTGCTGGTGGCAGTAGTAGTAGTGGTGGTGGCAGTAGTAATAGTGGTGGTGGTGGCAGTGGTAGTAGTGGTGGTGGTGGCAGTGGTAGTAGTGGTGGTGGTGGCAGTAGTAATAGTGGTGGTGGTGGCAGTAGTGGTGGTGGTGGTGGCAGTGGTAGTAGTGGTGGTGGTGGCAGTGGTAGTAGTGGTGGTGGTGGCAGTAGTAATAGTGGTGGTGGTGGCAGTGGTAGTAGTGGTGGTGGTGGCAGTGGTAGTAGTGTTGGTGGTGGCAGTGGTAGTAGTGGTGGTGGTGGCAGTGGTAGTAGTGGTGGTGGTGGCAGTAGTAATAGTGGTGGTGGTGGCAGTAGTGGTGGTGGTGGTGGTAGTGGTAGTAGTGGTGGTGGTGGCAGTGGTAGTAGTGGTGGTGGTGGCAGTGGTAGTAGTGGTGGTTGTGGCAGTGGTAGTAGTGGTGGTGGTGGCAGTGGTAGTAGTGGTGGTGGTGGCAGTGGTAGTAGTGGTGGTGGTGGCAGTGGTAGTAGTGGTGGTGGTGGCAGTGGTAGTAGTGGTGGTGGCAGTGGTAGCAGTGGTGGTGGCAGTGGTAGTAGTGGTGGTGGCAGTGGTAGTAGTGGTGGTGGTGGCAGTGTTAGTGGTGGTGGCAGTGGCAGTAGTGGTGGTGGTGGCAGTGGCAGTAGTGGTGGTGGTGGCAGTGGTAGTAGTAGTGGTGGTGGCAGTGGCAGTAGTGGTGGTGGTGGCAGTGGTAGTAGTGGTGGTGGTGGCAGTGGTAGTAGTGGTGGTGGTGGCAGTGGTAGTAGTGGTGGTGGTGGCAGTGGTAGTAGTAGTGGTGGTGGTGGCAGTGGTAGTAGTGGTGGTGGTGGCAGTGGTAGTAGTGGTGGTGGTGGCAGTGGTAGTAGTGGTGGTGGTGGCAGTGGTAGTAGTGGTGGTGGTGGCAGTGGTAGTAGTAGTGGTGGTGGTGGCAGTGGTAGTAGTGGTGGTGGTGGCAGTGGTAGTAGTGGTGGTGGTGGCAGTGGTAGTAGTGGTGGTGGTGGCAGTGGTAGTAGTGGTGGTGGTGGCAGTGGTAGTAGTGGTGGTGGTGGCAGTGGTAGTAGTAGTGGTGGTGGTGGCAGTGGTAGTAGTGGTGGTGGTGGCAGTGGTAGTAGTGGTGGTGGTGGCAGTGGTAGTAGTAGTGGTGGTGGTGGCAGTGGTAGTAGTGGTGGTGGTGGCAGTGGTAGTAGTGGTGGTGGTGGCAGTGGTAGTAGTGGTGGTGGTGGCAGTGGTAGTAGTAGTGGTGGTGGCAGTGGTAGCAGTGGTGGTGGTGGCAGTGGTAGTAGTGGTGGTGGTGGCAGTGGTAGTAGTAGTGGTGGTGGCAGTGGTAGTAGTGGTGGTGGTGGCAGTGGTAGTAGTGGTGGTGGTGGCAGTGGTAGTAGTGGTGGTGGTGGCAGTGGTAGTAGTAGTGGTGGTGGCAGTGGTAGTAGTGGTGGTGGTGGCAGTGGTAGTAGTGGTGGTGGTGGCAGTGGTAGTAGTGGTGGTGGTGGCAGTGGTAGTAGTGGTGGTGGTGGCAGTGGTAGTAGTGGTGGTGGTGGCAGTGGTAGTAGTGGTGGTGGTGGCAGTGGTAGTAGTGGTGGTGGTGGCAGTGGCAGTGGTGGTGGTGGTGGAGTGTAGCAGTGGCAGTGGTGGAGTGGTGGTGGTGGCAGTGGTAGTAGTGGTGGTGGTGGCAGTGGTAGTAGTGATGGTGGTGGTGGCAGTGGCAGTAGTGGTGGTGGTGGCAGTGGCAGTAGTGGTGGTGGTGGCAGTGGCAGTAGTGGTGGTGGTGGCAGTGGCAGTAGTGGTGGTGGTGGCAGTGGTAGTAGTGGTGGTGGTGGCAGTGGTAGTAGTGGTGGTGGTGGCAGTGGCAGTAGTGGTGGTGGTGGCAGTGGCAGTAGTGGTGGTGGTGGCAGTGGTAGTAGTGGTGGTGGTGGCAGTGGTAGTAGTGGTGGTGGTGGCAGTGGTAGTAGTAGTGGTGGTGGCAGTGGTAGTAGTGGTGGTGGTGGCAGTGGTAGTAGTGGTGGTGGTGGCAGTGGCAGTAGTGGTGGTGGTGGCAGTGGTAGTAGTGGTGGTGGTGGCAGTGGTAGTAGTGGTGGTGGTGGCAGTGGTAGTAGTGGTGGTGGTGGCAGTGGTAGTAGTGGTGGTGGTGGCAGTGGCAGTAGTGGTGGTGGTGGCAGTGGTAGTAGTGGTGGTGGTGGCAGTGGTAGTAGTGGTGGTGGTGGCAGTGGTAGTAGTGGTGGTGGTGGCAGTGGTAGTAGTGGTGGTGGTGGCAGTGGTAGTAGTGGTGGTGGTGGCAGTGGTAGTAGTGGTGGTGGTGGCAGTGGTAGTAGTGGTGGTGGTGGCAGTGGTAGTAGTGGTGGTGGTGGCAGTGGTAGTAGTGGTGGTGGTGGCAGTGGTAGTAGTGGTGGTGGTGGCAGTGGTAGTAGTGGTGGTGGTGGCAGTGGTAGTAGTGGTGGTGGTGGCAGTGGTAGTAGTGGTGGTGGTGGCAGTGGTAGTAGTGGCAGTGGGTGGTGGTGGCAGTGGTAGTAGTGGTGGGGGTGGCAGTGGTAGTAGTGGTGGTGGTGGCAGTGGTAGTAGTGGTGGTGGTGGCAGTGGTAGTAGTGGTGGTGGTGGCAGTGGTAGTAGTGGTGGTGGTGGCAGTGGTAGTAGTAGTGGTGGTGGCAGTGGTAGTAGTGGTGGTGGTGGCAGTGGTAGTAGTGGTGGTGGTGGCAGTGGTAGTAGTGGTGGTGGTGGCAGTGGTAGTAGTGGTGGTGGTGGCAGTGGTAGTAGTGGTGGTGGTGGCAGTGGTAGTAGTGGTGGTGGTGGCAGTGGTAGTAGTGGTGGTGGTGGCAGTGGTAGTAGTGGTGGTGGTGGCAGTGGTAGTAGTGGTGGTGGTGGCAGTGGTAGTAGTGGTGGTGGTGGCAGTGGTAGTAGTGGTGGTGGTGGCAGTGGTAGTAGTGGTGGTGGTGGCAGTGGTAGTAGTGGTGGTGGTGGCAGTGGTAGTAGTAGTGGTGGTGGTAGTAGTGGTGGTGGTGGCAGTGGTAGTAGTGGTGGTGGTGGCAGTGGTAGCAGTGGTGGTGGTGGCAGTGGTAGTAGTGGTGGTGGCAGTGGCAGTAGTGGTGGTGGTGGCAGTGGTAGTAGTGGTGGTGGTGGCAGTGGCAGTAGTGGTGGTGGCAGTGGCAGTAGTGGTGGTGGTGGCAGTGGCAGTAGTGGTGGTGGTGGCAGTGGCAGTAGTGGTGGTGGTGGCAGTGGTAGTAGTGGTGGTGGTGACAGTGGTAGTAGTGGTGGTGGTGGCAGTGGTAGCAGTGGTGGTGGTGGCAGTGGTAGTAGTGGTGGTGGTGGCAGTGGTAGTAGTGGTGGTGGTGGCAGTGGTAGCAGTGGTGGTGGTGGCAATGGTAGTAGTGGTGGTGGTGGCAGTGGCAGTAGTGGTGGTGGTGGCAGTGGCAGTAGTGGTGGTGGTGGCAGTGGCAGTAGTGGTGGTGGTGGCAGTGGTAGTAGTGGTGGTGGTGGCAGTGGTAGTAGTGGTGGTGGTGGCAGTGGCAGTAGTGGTGGTGGTGGCAGTGGTAGTAGTGGTGGTGGTGGCAGTGGTAGTAGTGGTGGTGGTGGCAGTGGTAGTAGTGGTGGTGGTGGCAGTGGTAGTAGTAGTGGTGGTGGCAGTGGTAGTAGTGGTGGTGGTGGCAGTGGTAGTAGTGGTGGTGGTGGCAGTGGTAGTAGTGGTGGTGGTGGCAGTGGTAGTAGTGGTGGTGGTGGCAGTGGTAGTAGTGGTGGTGGTGGCAGTGGTAGTAGTGGTGGTGGTGGCAGTGGTAGTAGTAGTGGTGGTGGTGGCAGTGGTAGTAGTGGTGGTGGTGGCAGTGGTAGTAGTGGTGGTGGTGGCAGTGGTAGTAGTAGTGGTGGTGGCAGTGGTAGTAGTGGTGGTGGTGGCAGTGGTAGTAGTGGTGGTGGTGGTAGTAGTAGTGGTGGTGGCAGTGGTAGCAGTGGTGGTGGTGGCAGTGGTAGTAGTGGTGGTGGTGGCAGTGGTAGTAGTGGTGGTGGTGGCAGTGGTAGTAGTGGTGGTGGCAGTGGCAGTAGTGGTGGTGGTGGCAGTGGTAGTAGTGGTGGTGGTGGCAGTGGTAGTAGTGGTGGTAGCAGTGGTTGTGCTGGCAGTGGTAGTAGTGGTGGTGGTGGCAGTGGTAGTAGTGGTGGTGGCAGTGGTAGTAGTGGTGGTGGTGGCAGTGGTAGTAGTGGTGGTGGTGGCAGTGGTAGTAGTGGTGGTGGTGGCAGTGGTAGTAGTAGTGGTGGTGGTGGCAGTGGTAGTAGTAGTGGTGGTGGTGGCAGTGGTAGTAGTGGTGGTGGTGGCAGTGGTAGTAGTAGTGGTGGTGGTGGCAGTGGTAGTAGTGGTGGTGGCAGTGGTAGTAGTAGTGGTGGTGGTGGCAGTGGTAGTAGTGGTGGTGGTGGCAGTGGTAGTAGTGGTGGTGGCAGTGGTAGTAGTAGTGGTGGTGGTGGCAGTGGTAGTAGTGGTGGTGGCAGTGGTAGTAGTAGTGGTGGTGGTGGCAGTGGTAGTAGTGGTGGTGGCAGTGGTAGTAGTAGTGGTGGTGGTGGCAGTGGTAGTAGTGGTGGTGGTGGCAGTGGTAGTAGTGGTGGTGGCAGTAGTTATAATATACTACAAACTCTCATTCAATAGCCCCAATAAAACTTGTCAACTCTCAAAAAATATCAATTTGATCCTAAACGATCTAAAAAAAAACTAACGTCAGAGCCTCACCAGGGACACCAAGATTTTTATATATAAAAAACTCATTTTGTGCTCTCTAGATATTCCCTAATAATATTTTTTAATATTTAAATACATAAATTCATAATCTTTTTTTTTTATTCCTTGAGAAAGGTATAATTTTTGAATAAATTTACAAGTGCAAATATCGAAAAAAAAATCTTACGTCTCTGACCTTATCATGTAAATAAAACTCAACAAACCTTCACACTTTAAATATTTTCTTCAACAATAAATCAACATTTATTTATTCTCGGGACGTTTCGCCAGCCAGTGGCTTCTTCAGTCCAATGCAGAGAATGGTGAAGGAGTAGTAGTAGTAGTTTGAGGTAATTAGTCCCTCAGTTTATAGACTGATAACCAGAAACTACGCAAATTCCACCATTCATCTTTGTACCTGACTGAAGAATCCACTTGTTATTATTATTATTAAAGATTCGCCGGTATTCTCCCGGCTCGGGCCTTTTCCAAGTGGTGGCCCGGCCTTGGCTCCCTCTTTAGGGAGTGTCTGAGACCTAAGTCTCCCATGGGAGGAGGCACAAGTACCTCCTCATCTTTGGGACCAACTGTCCCCAGGCCTAGCCACAAGCTAGGCCTCTCTGGTCTGCCATCCCCGCCCCAAGGGGGCAAATGGGAATGACAGTGAGGAAATGGTATGGTGATACCGACAAGATGTGGAAAAAGACACTTATGTACAGTTCAGGACATTTATTAAAGGAAACGTTTCGCCACGAGTGGCTTCTTCAGTCTGAAGGACTGAAGAAGCCACTCGTGGCGAAACGTTTCCTTTAATAAATGCCCTGAACTGTACATAAGTGTCTTTTTCCACACGGGAATGACAGTCTTATGAGCTAAAGGCTCGGGCTCAGGCACCTACCCTACCCTAGAAGGGTTAGGCATGTGATGAATGTTAGGTAAGACACATATGCAACAGTTAGGTATCTTTATTTCGAAACGTTTCGCCTACACAGTAGGCTTCTTCAGTCGAGTACAGAAAAGTTGATAGAAGCAGAAGATACTTGAAGACGATGTAATCAGTCCATCACCCTTAAAGTATTGAGGTGGTCAGTCCCTCAGTCTGGAGAAGAGCATTGTTTCGCCACGCAGTGGCTTCATCAGTCCGATACAAAGTAGAAAGGCGTAAGGAGAGGAGGAGTTTGAGGTAATCAGTCCCTCAGCCTGGAGTCGATGTGTTCAGTCCATCAATCTTGTAGAATGTACATTCTACAAGATTGTAGAATGTACATGGTAGAATGTAGAAGGTACATTCTACAAGATTGATGGACTGAACACATCGACTCCAGGCTGAGGGACTGATTACCTCAAACTCCTCCTCTCCTTACGCCTTTCTACTTTGTATCGGACTGATGAAGCCACTGCGTGGCGAAACGTTTCCTGAATAAAGATTCCCATATGTTGCATAAGTGTCTCAATCTTCAGGGTTAGGCATGGTGTCGATGAATCCACTTGTTGGCCAAACATTTCATCCATCAATTTCAATGTTTTCTAAACTATTTATTCAAAATAATTATACAATGGGAATTTTCTTTTCAAAATTCCCTATAAGAAATTAAAGAAACAATTAGTAAAAACAATAACAGGTTGCAACTTAAGCTTTTATTTTGACAACGTTTCGCACACTTACTCTAAGCTTTAGAATAAGCTTTATACAGCTTAAGACACATGTGCAACAGTTGGGTATCTTAAATAACAAAAAGTCACAATACCGTGACTGCAAGATTACACAAATATCCTGCGCATAGGAGAGAAGAGCTTACCACGACGTTTCGGTCTGACTTGGACCATTTGCAAAGTCACACTTTGTATATGGTTCAAGTCGGACCGAAACGTCCTCGTAAGCTCCTCTCTCCTATGTGCTGGTTATTTGTATACACTTGGGAATCATTACTATTGAAACTTTTCGCCTTCACAGCAGACTTCTTCAGTCATATACAACAGTAAGTGTAGTGTTAGGTAAGACACATATGCAACAGTTAGGTATCTTTATTTCGAAACGTTTCGCCTACACAGTAGGCTTCTTCAGTCGAGTACAGAAAAGTTGATAGAAGCAGAAGATACTTGAAGACGATGTAATCAGTCCATCACCCTTAAAGTTTTGAGGTGGTCAGTCCCTCAGTCTGGAGAAGAGCATTGTTCCGTTGTCTGAAACAATATGAAGTTGAAGTGACAGGACGGAGCTTTATATAGTACCTGTCACTTCAACTTCATATTGTTTCAGACAACGGAACAATGCTCTTCTCCAGACTGAGGGACTGACCACCTCAAAACTTTAAGGGTGATGGACTGATTACATCGTCTTCAAGTATCTTCTGCTTCTATCAACTTTTCTGTACTCGACTGAAGAAGCCTACTGTGTAGGCGAAACGTTTCGAAATAAAGATACCTAACTGTTGCATATGTGAACATCAAAATGGTATACAATACCGACAGGTTGTTAGGTAAGACACATATGCAACAGTTAGACAACTTTATTCCGAAACGTTTCGCCTACACAGTAGGCTTCTTCAGTCGAATACAGAAAGTAGGCAGGAACAGTAGAGATGTGAAGACGATGTAATCAGTCCATCACCCTTAAAGTCGTAGAATTTGAGGTTGTCAGTCCCTCGGCCTGGAGAAGTTCAGTTCCATAGTCAGGAACTATCTGAAGATCAAGCAACGAACGAACGAACGAAAGTTCAGGTAAGATCCCAAATGGGATGAGCGGGGAAGACGGGACAGACGAAGAATAGTGCTGGAGAGGAGTGTTCTTAGTCGTAGAAATAGAGCCAGGGCTTAACCCAGCAGCAAAGGCGATCGTGGGACAGATATTGAAAAGAGAAATTCCGGTTCTTCTGTTGGGACTCCGGTGGGGTGAGCTGGGAGTAAGGGACTTGCGACCTTTAGAGCTAGAGAGGAGTGCAGAACCCAAAAAAGCTAAGGCGAACGTGGGTCAGAGAATGGTACCTGTCTTAGAAGGTACCTGTCAGCGGATCCAAGGTTATTTGTAAGTAGGGTTAGGAGCAGGATCATGCAAGGAGTAGAAAAGGTTGTGTTGGTTTGTGGGTCTACGAATGTCTTCGTCAAGGAGAGAGGTCCAGTAGTCATGTCGTGTCTCAAGTTTGTCTATCTGTCTGTCACTGAGCCTCTTCCAGTACAGATTCAGCGCAGGGACGTCTAACTGGGCATGGAGAGACTCGCTTGTGGCGAAGTCCTCCCATCTGACATCAAGCACCCAGCGCAGCGCCTTGTTCTGGACACGCTGCAGTTTAAGTAAGTTTGTTTTTGCTGCAAGAGAGAGGGCTAGAGGAGAGTAAGTTATCAGAGGACGTATTAGGGATTTGTAGAGGTGTAGTTTGGTGCGTTGAGAGGCATGTTTCAGCTTGTAGAGGCCCGCAAGGGCCTTACTAGCTATTGCATGCCTTGAGTGAATGTGTCCGTGTAAACGAAGAAGGTAGTCAAGATTAACGCCAAGGACAGTGACAGATTGTGTGATAGGGAAGTAAGTGCGGGTGTCAGCTGTTCTGAGTTCGACAGGTAATGGAGGATCACGTTTCCTGTAGTTAAAATACGTAATGCTGGATTTTGCTGCATTGGTTTTGATCCTCCATTTTTGTTCCCAGATGGCTATCCTGTCAACCTCATTTTGTGTTTTGTGTGTGAGTGTATCTATATTGGCATGAGTGATAAGTTGTGTAATGTCGTCTGCATAGGCTAGTGTGATGGAGTTGTGGTATATAGGTGTTGGAATGTCGTTAGTGTATAAAATGTAGAGGGTAGGGGAAAGGACAGATCCCTGGGGTACTCCAGCATTTAGTGTGAAGTAGTCAGAGTAACAGCCTTGGAATTTGATTCTCATGGTACGGCCGTCTAGGAAGTTGCAGAGGAGTTTACGAGTATTGAGAGGCAGGTTGAAGTTAGTGCAGAGTTTGTACTTGAGCCCCTCGTGCCACACAGTGTCAAAAGCTTTTTCAACGTCTTTTGCAACCAGGGCTGTCCTGTTTCTTTGTTTTGTGTTTATGTGGATGTAGTTGAGAATGATGTTAATGGCATCCTGTGTGGATCTGTGTGTTCTGAAGCCAAACTGACCATCTGAAAGTAGAGAATTATGTTCCAGGTATCTGCGAAGGCGATGATTAATGAGTTTTTCAAAGAGTTTTCCTAAAGTTTCGAGGAGGCTGATAGGGCGATAGTTTCTAGGGTCAGAGTGGTCTTTATTGGGTTTAGGAAGGAGGATAGCAGTAGCAGCTTTGAAGAGGGAAGGGAAGTATCCAGAGGCAAGGGAGGCATTGAGGAGGTTTGTGTAGGCAGTAATGATAGAGTCAGGAAGGTGTTTCAGGATAATATGGTTTAGGCCAGAGGCACCAGGAGCCTTTGGAGGAAGGTGTCTGAGGAGAGTTTTAATGTCTGTGTTGGTGAAAGGAGTGTCGAGTTCTTGGGAGGAGGTAAGAGTGTCTAGATGTATGTGGCTGTCTGGTGTTGTTTCTCTTGTGTGTGCAGTGTTCCAGTGTTCTATGTTCTGAATGTGTTGAATAACGTTAGGGTGAGGTGGGTGAGCGTGGAAGATGTTCTCCCAGATGTGTTTGAAGATGTTGGTAGCAGCCTGTGGGTCTGAGATGTGTGTGTTGTTGTGGGTGATGTGTTTGAATTTGTTGGTGGGAGTAGTGCCTCTGATTTTTTTGATAAAGTTCCAGAAGGCTTTAGTGTTTTTAACACGCTGCCTGTCCGCTTGTTGTATTAGTCGTGACCAGTGATTGTTGTGGTCTTGGTCTAGGCTGTGTAAAATGTTGTTTCTAAGGTAAGTGAGATCTAATCGGACTTGATTAAATCTATGTGTGTTGTAGAGGAAGCGGTTGTGGTAGCAGATAATTAGTCTTCTTGTTCTGAGTGACGGTTTGAAGGAATAACGAGTGGTGTGAGTTTTCTTTGGTATTGCGATGTTGGCTGCTTGTGTAATGGTGTCCTGGATGATATCAAGTTGAGTATCGATGTCAGAGATAGGTTTGTTGTTGTAGTCATAGGTGAGGTTAATATTGTCTATGTGTTGTTTGAAAGCATCCCAGTCAGCGTTCTTGTAGGAGAATGAAGGTGTGGTTGGAATGAGGATAGGGTTGGAGGAGATGTGTAAGATGACTGGGATGTGATCAGAGCCTGTAATAGGGCCAGGTGAGATGTAATGTTGAAATAGAGAGCTGGCTCGGTTTGCCAGAATGATGTCTGGTTTGCCTTGGCCCGTGTGGTTGAAGAAGGTATTGAAGTCTGGGCCAAGATGAATTAGGTGTTTATGGTTTGTGAAGTTGAGTAATTGGTGACCAAGTTGGTTGTTACTGGTGTGATGAAAGGCAGTGTGTTTGGCATTCATGTCAGCTAGTAGGTAAGTTGGTGTGTTGGTGTAGTTGAAGACTAAGGAGAGGTCGTGTATGTTGAGAGTAGTGTTTGGGCGAGCATAGGTGGTGAAAAAGATAAAGGGACCAAGGTGGGTGTGTATTCTGACCGCAAGACAGTGTTGGTGAATAAAAGGGATTGGGAGAAATTCATGTTTTATGTTGGAATTGACAAGGATGGCAACCCCATCGTGGGGATCATAGGGGGACTGTAGTGCAGTATAACCATAATGGCGGATACATTGAGGGGCTTTGAGGCAGGTACTGTTTAGCAAAACAATATCTGGCCTCTCTGCTTCAAGGAGCTCGGCCAGTAGGTGTCTAATTGTAAAGTAAGAACGTACGTTGAACTGAATCGCCTTAAACGTGATTTAATGGTTTCGTCTTAGCAAAGTTAATGTCGGGGGAGGAGTTTGGATTAAAGCCCGTGATAGTGGTGCCATCAGTGGATGTGTGTTTGTAGGTGCTACGGACCCGTTTCCTGGAGGGGGAGGAAGAGATGGATCTGTTTTTATGTTCTTTGGTCTGTCCGTTAGAAGTTGGGGTAGGTTTAGGTTTGAGTGGATTTTGTCTGGAGGAGGTGGAGTTGGACCTGGATGAGGTTTTGGTTGTGGTGGAGTGGGCGAAGGTGGATGCAGAGGATGTGGAAGTTTTGGTAAGCTGTGAGGAAGTGGAAGCTTTGGAAGGGGATGAAGTGGGTAAGGAAGTGGGGGGAGGGGTGGTCGTAGCAGTAGCAGTAGGGGTGTTGGTGGGAGGTGTAGAAGTAGTGAAGAGAGGTAGAGAGCTGGTGGGAGTAGGAAGTGGGGGGGTGGGAGAGAGGAAGGAGGGAGAGGTTGTAGGAGGCTTGGAAGAGAAGCAGGAAGGAGGGATAATTAAAGAGGGAAGATTAGCAGACAAGATTAGGTTAAGGACATGTGAGTAGTCTGAATGGTAAGCTTGTGAGATTACCATCGCAGAGTGGGCAGCAGTGGCAAGTTGACAGTTAGTTTTGTAGTCTAGTGTGGGTGTAGAAGGAGAAGTGCTTGTAGTCTGTGTGTTGGTGTTTGATGTGTGTAGAGTAGAAGAGGTAGACCAAGTGCGTGGGGAGGCCCAGGCATTGGGGGTAGGGGAGGGAGGTGTGGAAGGGGAGGGAGATAAGGAAGGGGAGGGAGGAGCAGGGAAGGGGTTGGGGAGGGAGGGAGGTTGGTTTGCTCTGAGGGAGGAGAGAATGTGCTTTCTAGAAGGGCAGGAATTTGCAACTGCAGTGTGTGACCCACCGCAGTTAGAACATTTAAGGGGGAGGTTGCAAGTATTCCAGAAGTGGCCAGTTGCTGAACATCTGGAGCAGACTTGTGTAGATGTGCATGTGTTTTTGTCGTGGCCGAATTTGTAGCATTTAAGACATTGTGTGATTGGGTGGAAGTTCGGAGTGAAGAGAGCGTTTGGAGGAATGCGGATGGTCTTGGCAAAGATTCCTTGACTGAAGAGTGTAGAGGCGTCAGCAGGAGTAGAACAGCGTATTTTGAGAATGGTAGAGTTTTCTGGTCTGTAAATATCGTCAACAGAGACTTTGTTCTTAGTACTGATATCTTTTATTAAGTCTTCTTTGTCTGTGTCATAGGCTGTCAGGAGAGAGTAGTCTACGTGTTTAGCAATGACTGTGCTTTTGGCACGGTGCTCAGGAGTCCAAATAATGGTGAAGCCTGCGTTGAGAAGTTTTTGTCTGGTATCGCTTGAGGTGTACGCTTCGTAGGAATGTTTGTCAAGAAGGAGTTTGAAGCCTGAGTTGGTTTTGAAGACTTTAAGTTGAGGTGCACCAGTGATCTGATATAATAAATTTTCCGGACAGATAGTGGCATCAGGATTAGAAAGTTTGAGGTTTAGCGAGAAGGAATTGGATTTAGTAGAAGCAGAAACAGGTGTGGGAGGTTGGGGGAGAGTGGAAGGGGGGTGGGAGGTGGAAGGCAACGAAGGCATCGTCTAATTACGAAAAGATGTAATTGGAGGTGACAATCGGCCAAAAAGCGAGAGTACTCAGCTAGGCAAGTACGTGTAAGTAGACACACGTACTTGCCTGGCGCAGGACACTGAGGAGGTGAACTGTAGCTTGATGGAGCACTGTATATCCTGAGTGGTGGCGAGACTGGCTGTATGGCGTGCAGTCAACAGGCGAAGAGAATTCAGGCAGCAAGAGGCTTCCTGCCCTTCGGTCGGCAACCACCTACGTGCCAATCCTGATGGTGGAGAGGAAGACGAAGGTCCAGCAAGCACTACTCAACACGGGGTAATTTCGAGAGAGGCGAGATCGTCGATGTGTTAGGTAAGCACACGTCACCACTCGAGCTAAGTCGCTTGATCGCTTCTCACTGTCGACTGAAGATCAAGCGACAGTGCGGAGACTTAAATACTGTCGGAAGGAGAGGTGCAGGGTAGTGGTAGTAGTAGTAGTGAGAGGCAACTGAGAGGTCATGTCCCTCTCAGATCCAACCCTTCTCACTTGGAAAGCTTGTCCAAGGTGTTTTCTGTACCAAGATGCCACGTGTTGCAGTGTCTGACAAGATGAACATCAAAATGGTATACAATACCGACAGGTTGTTAGGTAAGACACATATGCAACAGTTAGACAACTTTATTCCGAAACGTTTCGCCTACACAGTAGGCTTCTTCAGTCGAATACAGAAAGTAGGCAGGAACAGTAGAGATGTGAAGACGATGTAATCTGATTACATCGTCTTCACATCTCTACTGTTCCTGCCTACTTTCTGTATTCGACTGAAGAAGCCTACTGTGTAGGCGAAACGTTTCGGAATAAAGTTGTCTAACTGTTGCATATGTGTCTTACCTAACAACCTGTCGGTATTGTATACCATTTTGATGTTCATCTTGTCAGACACTGCAACACGTGGCATCTTGGTACAGAAAACACCTTGGACAAGCTTTTCAAGTGAGAAGGGTTGGATCTGAGAGGGACATGACCTCTCAGTTGCCTCTCACTACTACTACTACCACTACCCTGCACCTCTCCTTCCGACAGTATTTAAGTCTCCGCACTGTCGCTTGATCTTTTCACATTGGACACACAGCTCCATCGACGAACGATCTCGGCTCTCTAATTACCCCGTGTTGAGTGTGACTATCCTCAGAGTGGTGGTTACTAAACCTTCGTCTTCACCTTCAGGATTGGTGCGTCGGTGGTTGCCTACCCAAGGGCAGGAAGCCTCCCTCTGCACTCCTGTTGCTATCTGTAGCCTCCACGCTCCAGACTACGTGTAGTCTACACACTATACAGCCAGTGTTGCCTCTCATCGCCGTTGTCTGAAGTCTCCACGCCTCAGCCTGTATGTGAAGTCTGCTCGCCATTCAGCTAGTGTTGGCTCTCCTTCGCTCACAACCAGAGTTGATCTCCTCACCGAGTGGTGGTTACTGGACCTTCGTCTTCACCATCAGGATTGGTGCGTCAGTGGTTGCCTACCCAAGGGCAGGAGGCCTCCCTCTGCACTCCTGTTGCTGTCTGAAGTCTCCACGCCTCAGCCTGTATGTGAAGTCTGCTCGCCATTCAGCTAGTGCTGGCTCTCCTCATCGGTCACAGCCAGAGTTGCTCTCTTCACCGAGTGGTGGTTACTGGACCTTCGTCTTCACCATCAGGATTGGTGCGTCGGTGGCTGCCTACCCAAGGGCAGGAAGCTTCCCTCTGCACTCCTGTTACTGTCTGAAGCCTGTTCGTGTGGTCTGCACGCCTTACAGCCAGTTCAGGGCACACAGTGCTCCATCAAGCTACAGCTCACCTCCTCAGTGTCCTGTGCCTCCAGAGACGGACTCCACAAGAAACTTTAAAGTTATAACAAGGCAAGTACGTGTGTCTACTTCACACGTACTTGCCTAGCCAATTTTTCTCACAGGATTGGCCCCCACATCTAATTTACGATGCCTGCAATGCCTTCCACCTCCTTTTCCCTTACCGCTCCTCTACTGCCAACACCTGCCTCTACTCTGTCTACTCCTGCTTCTAAGGCCTACCCTGCCCCCACCTCTTCCAAGCCCAATTCTTTCTCGCTTAACCTCAAATACTCTAAATCTGATCACGCCACTATCTGTCCTGGAAATTTACTGTACCAGATCACTGGCGCTCCTCAGTATAAAGTCTTTAAAACCAACTCTGGATTCAAACTACTTCTTGACAGACGATCTTACGAAACGTACACCTCAACCGAGACCAGACAAAAACTTCTCAATGCAGGCTTCACTATTATTTGGACTCCTGAGCACCGCGCCAAATGCACAGTGATCGCAAAACATGTAGACTATTCTCTCCTGACTGCTTATGACACAGACAAAGAAGACTTAATCAAAGACATTAGTACTAAGAACAAAGTCTCTGTTGACGATATTTATAGACCTGAAAACTCTACCATCCTCAAAATACGCTGTTCAACTCCTTCTGACGCCTCTACACTCTTCAATCAAGGAATCCTTGCTAAGACCATCCGCATTCCTCCAAACTCCCTCTTCACTCCAAACTTTCACCCCATCACTCAATGTCTGAAATGCTACAAATTCGGCCACGACAAAATCTCATGCACTTCCACACAAACCTGCTCCAGATGTTCAGCAACTGGCCACTTCTGGAACACTTGCAACCTCCCCCTAAAATGTTCTAACTGCGGTGGGTCACACACTGCAGTTGCAAATTCCTGCCCTACTAGAAAAGACATTCTCTCCACCCTCAGAGAAAGTCAACCTCCCTCCCTCCCCAACCCCTTCCCTGCACCTCCCCCTCCTACAATACCTTCCACCCCTACCCCCAATGCCTGGGTTACCCCTCCTACTCTACACACTTCAAACACCAACACACAGACTACAATCACCTCTCCTACACCTACACCCACACTAGACTACAAAACTAACTGCCAACTCGCCACTGCTGCCCACTCTGCGATGGTAATCTCTCAAGCCTTCCAATCAGACTACTCACATGTCCTTAACCTAATCTTGTCCGCTAACAATCTTCCCTCTTTAATTATCCCTCCTTCCTGCTTCTCTTCTAAGCCCCCTACAACCTCTACCCCCTCCCTCTCTCCCACCCCCCCACTTCCTACACCCACCAGCTCTCCTCCCCCCCTACCCCTCTCCACTACTTCCACCCCTCCCACCAACACCCCTACTGCTGCAGCTACGACCACCCCTCCCCCGACCTCCTTACCCACTTCCTCATCCCCATCCAAAGCTTCCGCTTCCTTACCCAGTACCATAGCTTCCACTTCCTCATCCCCTACCAAAGCTTCCACTTCCTCTGCATCTACCTTTGCCCACTCCTCCACCACAACCAAAACTTCATCCAGGTCCAACTCCACCTCCTCCAGACAAAATCCACTCAAACCCAAACCTGCCCCAACTTCTGACAGACATACAAAAGAACATAAAAACAGATCCATCTCTTCCTCCCCCTCCAGGAAACGGGTCCGTAACACCTACAAACTCGCATCCACTGATGGCACCACTATCACGGGTTTTAATCCAAACTCCACCGACATTAACTTTGCTTTGACGAAACCATTAAATCATGTTTAAAGTGATTCAGTTCAACGTACGTTCTTACTTTACTATTAGACACCTACTGGCCGAGCTCGTTGAAGCAGAGAGACCAGATATTGTTTTGCTAAACAGTACCTGCCTCAAAGCCCCTCAACGTATCCGCCATTATGGTTATACTGCACTACAGTCCCCCTATGATCCCCACGATGGGGTTGCCATCCTTGTCAAATCCAACATAAAACACGAATCTCTCCCAATCCCTTTTATTCACCAACACTGTCTTGCAGTCAGAATACACACCCACCTTGGCCCCTTTATCTTTTTCACCACCTATGCTCGCCCAAACACTATTCTCAACATACACGACCTTTCCTTAGTCTTCAACTACACCAACACACCAACATACCTACTAGCTGACATGAATGCCAAACACACCGCCTTTCATCACACCAGTAACAACCAACTTGGTCACCAATTACTCAACTTCACTAACCATAAACACCTAATTCATCTCGGCCCAGACTTCAATACCTTCTTCAATCACACGGGCCAAGGCAAACCAGACATCATTCTGGCAAACCGTGCCAGTTCTCTATTTCAACACTACATCTCACCTGGCCCTATTACAGGCTCTGATCACATCCCAGTCATCTTGCACATCTCCTCCAACCCTATCCTCATTCCAACCACACCTTCCTTCTCCTACAAGAACGCTGACTGGGATGCTTTCAAACAACACATAGACAATATTAACCTCACCTATGACTATAACAACAAACCTATCTCTGACATCGATACTCAACTTGATATCATCCAGGACACCATTACACAAGCAGCCAACAACGCGATACCAAAGAAAACTCACACCACTCGTTATTCCTTCAAACCGTCACTCAGAACAAGAAGACTAATTATCTGCTACCACAACCGCTTCCTCTACAACACACACAGATTTAATCAAGTTCGCTTAGATCTCACTTACCTTAGAAACAACATTATACACAGTCTAGACCAAGACCACAACAATCACTGGTCACAACTCATACAGCAAGCTGACAAACAGCGTATTAAAAACACTAAAGCCTTCTGGAACTTTATCAAAAAAATAAGAGGCACTACTCCCACCAACAAATTCAAACACATCACCCACAACAACACACACATCTCGGACCCGCAGGCTGCTACCAACATCTTCAAACACATCTGGGAGAACATCTTCCACCCTCACCGACCTCACCCTAACGTTATTCAACACATTCAGAACATAGAACATTGGAACACTGCACACACACAAGATACAACACCAGATAGCCACATTCATCTAGACTCTCTTACCTCCTCCCAAGAACTCGACACTCCTTTCACCAACACAGACATTAAAACTCTCCTCAGACACCTTCCTCCCAAGGCTCCTGGCGCCTCTGGCCTAAACCATATTATCCTAAAACACCTTCCTGACTCTATCATTACTGCCTACACAAACCTCCTCAATGCCTCCCTTGCCTCTGGATACTTCCCTTCCCTCTTCAAAGCTGCTACTGCTATCCTCCTTCCTAAACCCAAAAAAGACCACTCTGATCCTAGAAATTATCGCCCTATCAGCCTCCTCGAAACTTTAGGCAAACTCTTTGAAAAACTCATCAACCATCGCCTTCGCAGATACCTGGAACACAACTCTCTACTTTCTGATGGTCAGTTTGGCTTCAGAACACACAGATCCACACAAGATGCCATTAACATCATTCTCAACTACATCCACATAAACACAGAACAAAGAAACAGGACAGCCCTGGTTGCAAAAGACGTTGAAAAAGCTTTTGACACTGTCTGGCACCAAGGGCTCAAGTACAAACTCTGCACTAACTTTAACCTGCCTCTCACTACTCGTAAACTCCTCTGCAACTTCCTAGACGGCCGTACCATGAGAATCAAATTCCAAGGCTGTTACTCTGACTACTTCACACTAAATGCTGGAGTACCCCAGGGATCTGTCCTCTCCCCTACCCTCTACATTTTATACACTAACGACATTCCAACACCTGTATACCAAAACTCCATCACACTAGCCTATGCAGACGACATTACACAACTTATCACCCATGCCAATATAGATACACTCACACACAAAACACAAAATGAGGTCGACAGGATAGCCATCTGGGAACAAAAATGGAGGATCAAAACCAATGCAGCTAAATCTAGCATTACATATTTTAACTACAGAAAACGTGATCCTCCATTACCTGTCGAGCTCAGAACAGCTGACACCCGCACTTACATCCCCATCACACAATCTGTCACTGTCCTTGGCGTTAATCTTGACTACCTTCTACGCTTACACGGACACATTCACTCAAGGCATGCAATAGCTAGTAAGGCCCTTGCGGGCCTCTACAAGCTGAAACATGCCTCTCAACGCACCAAACTACACCTCTACAAATCCCTTATACGTCCTCTGATAACTTACTCTCCTCTAGCCCTTTCTCTTGCAGCAAAAACTAACTTACTTAAACTGCAGCGTGTCCAGAACAAGGCGCTGCGCTGGGTGCTTGATGTCAGATGGGAGGACTTCGCCACATGCGAGTCTCTACATGCCCAGTTAGACATCCCTGCGCTGAATCTGTACTGGAAGACGCTCAGTGACAGACAGATTGACAAACTCGTGACACGACATGACTACTGGACCTCTCTCCTTGACGAAGACATTCGCAGACCCACAAACCAACACAACCTTTTCTACTCCTTGCATGATCCTGCTCCTAACCCTATTTACAAATAACCTTGGATTATCCGAGAGGTACCTTCTATGACAGGTACCATTCTCTGATCCACGTTCGCCTTACCCTTTGGGTTAAGACATGGCCCAGTTCTACACTCCTCTCTAGCTCTAAACGTCGCATGTCCCTTCCTTCCCGCTCACCCCACCGGAGTCCCAACAGAAGAGCCTGAATTTCTCTTCTCAATATCTGTCCCACGATCGCCTCGCTGCTGGGTTAAGCCCTGGCTCTATTTCTACGACTAAGAACACTCCTCTCCAGCACTGTTCTTCGTCTGTCCCGTCTTCCCCGCTCATCCCATTTGGGATCTTACCTGAACTTTCGTTCGTTCGTTCGTTCGCTTGATCTTCAGATAGTTCCTGACTATGGAACTGAACTTCTCCAGGCCGAGGGACTGACAACCTCAAATTCTACGACTTTAAGGGTGATGGACTGATTACATCGTCTTCACATCTCTACTGTTCCTGCCTACTTTCTGTATTCGACTGAAGAAGCCTACTGTGTAGGCGAAACGTTTCGGAATAAAGTTGTCTAACTGTTGCATATGTGTCTTACCTAACAACCTGTCGGTATTGTATACCATTTTGATGTTCATCTTGTCAGACACTGCAACACGTGGCATCTTGGTACAGAAAACACCTTGGACAAGCTTTTCAAGTGAGAAGGGTTGGATCTGAGAGGGACATGACCTCTCAGTTGCCTCTCACTACTACTACTACCACTACCCTGCACCTCTCCTTCCGACAGTATTTAAGTCTCCGCACTGTCGCTTGATCTTCAGATAGTTCCTGACTATGGAACTGAACTTCTCCAGGCCGAGGGACTGACAACCTCAAATTCTACGACTTTAAGGGTGATGGACTGATTACATCGTCTTCACATCTCTACTGTTCCTGCCTACTTTCTGTATTCGACTGAAGAAGCCTACTGTGTAGGCGAAATGTTGCATATGTGTCTTACCTAACAATCTGTCGGTATTTTATACCATTTTAATGTTCAGTAAGTGTAGTAGTGAAATAATAGTGATGTAATCAGTCCATCAACTTAAAAAAGTTTGAGGGGGTCAGTCCCTCAGCCTGGAGAAGAATTCAGCTCCATGGTCCGGAAAGATTTGAAGTTGAAGCATGAGAATGGAGTCTTAAAAACTGTCGAAGGTGAAGTGGAAGATCTCCAAGACGTTTCAGGAGACGGGACTAATCACTCCAAATAAGAACATAAGAACATAAGAAAGTAGGAACACTGCAGAAGGCCTACTGGCCCATACGAGGCAGGTCCTTATCAAAACGACATCTACCTAAAGCTACTCAAGAAATAACTCCCGTACCACTTGACACCAATCAAACCCAGCCCCTCCCACTCATATATTTGTCCAGTCTCTTCTTAAAGCTACCCAAGGTCCTAGCCTCTATCACCCCACTGGGAAGACTGTTCCACGCATCTACAACTCTGTTAGAAAACCAGTACTTACCTATGTCCTTTCTAAATCTAAATTTATCCAACTTAAATCCATTATTCCTGGTTCTTGGAAATAAATGGTATAAAATACCGACACAATGGCAATATAAACACAAATGCAGTATAATGTGATCCTTTATTGACTACGTTTCGCCCACACAGTGGGCTTTTTCAAGTCACAAACATTCTCCTTTCCAAGCTACCCAAGTTTTTAGACTCTACAACCCAACTCGGTACATCATCAGATGCAGCATTCTTCACCTGACCTCAGCCGGACTATAAATACTCGCGTTCCTTCCACCCCAGGTAGTTCTGTTTGTGACTTGAAAAAGCCCACTGTGTGGGCGAAACGTAGTCAATAAAGGATCACATTATACTGCATTTGTGTTTATATTGCCATTCCTGGTTCTTACCTGGTTCGACACCCTCAGTACTTTATTAATGTCTCCCTTGAGAGTAAGACACATGTGCAACATCTGGGTATCTTTATTGTAGACGTTTCGCCATCCAGTGGCTTTATCAATACAGATTCTAGGACATAACTTGAAGACAGCAGAACTATGTACAGAAGATGAGGTAATCAGTCTCTCAACCTAGGAGTAGGTGCGAACAGCACCATAGTCTTGGAGACTATGGTGCTGTTCGCACCTACTCCTAGGTTGAGGGACTGATTACCTCATCTTCTGTACATAGTTCTGCTGTCTTCAAGTTATGTCCTAGAATCTGTATTGATAAACCCACTGGATGGCGAAACGTCTACAATAAAGATACCCAGATGTTGCACATGTGTCTTACTCTCATCTTGTCGGTATTATATACCATTCGTACACAATGTCTCCCTTGTTTATGCCTGTCATCCACTTATACACTTCAATGATATCTCCCCTCATTCTACGCCTCTCCAGAGAGTGGAGATTTAAGGCTTTAAGTCTATCTTCATACGGGAGGTTCCTTACACAGTAAATCATTTTAGTCATTCTTCTCTGTATGTTCTCTAATGAGTCTATGTCCATCCTGTAGTAAGGGGACCAAAACTGAGCAGCATAATCTAAATGAGGCCTCACTAGTGATGTATAGAGCTGATTATATTTTCATTTCACTACTACACCTGCTGCCTTAGTATTTGACTGAAGAAGCCTATGTAGGCGAAACGTTTCAGCAATAAAGATATCTTAACTGTAGCACGTGTGTGTTAATCATCAGCTTGTCGGTATTCTACACCATTTTAAACTTTATGAAGTTATACACAGAGAGCGAAACTGCCCTAATGAAAACGTTTAGGTACAGTGCAAAGGATTTTCACCCTTGTGTGCAGCGCCGTTTGTATCAAAGCGCAATAAAACTTCACCCATAATTTACAAGTTCAAGAAATGTCTAAGTTGTCAGCTCTTTACAAGTCGAAAGTGCAAAAGCGACATAGCTTTTAGCTTTTGTTGGGTGTACGCAAAGTGAAGCTTTTAGTAGGTTTTCACGACGCCCCAGGGAGTGCATTAGCCCGTAAACACGCTGGGCAGTCTTCAGCAGCGCTCTAAGACGATGAAAATGTACGAGGGAGATACTTCAGCCGCTCAAGATGGCAGCTGATGCTGGAGGCTGCCCCGGTAAACGATACGTTGGTTGAGGTAAGTGACCACTTGTGTTCTTGTGATCAGTACCGTTTCGTGGGCACAGTGGTGCTTATGTTAACCTTCCTATGGTGTAGAAATATACATAGTTGGATTAATTTTATTGAAGATAGCTGGCCCAGTGGCTAACGCGACAGTCTGGAGTGTTGAGAGACTGACCGCGGGTTCTAACTCCGTCTGTGGTATGGTTTGTTTGCAGTCGTGTCATTACGATTTCGTGAGTCGTGTCGGTGTTGTTGGTAGTGCAAATGTTCCCATGAATATGACAATCATTTCATCATGATAATGACAGTAACGTGTCTTGGACAGCGAGGTGTTGGCATTAATCTGTCTTGGGTAGTGAAAGTTTTGGCACTGTTTGTCTTGGGTAGTGCAGCTGTTATTAATATGTCTTTGGCAGTGGAGGTGTTGGCATTAATGTGTCTTGGGTAGCGGATCTGTTGGCATTAATGTGTCGTGCGTAGTGGAGGTGTTGGCACGTGTCTTGGATAGTGGAGGTGCTGGAATTAATGTGTCTTGAGTAGTGGAGGTGTTGGCATTAATGTGTCTTGAGTAGTGGAGGTGTTGGCATTATTGTGTCTTGAGTAGTGGAGGTGTTGGAATTAATGTATCTTGAGTAGTGGAGGTGTTGGCATTATTGTGTCTTGGGTAGTGGAGGTGTTGGCATTATTGTGTCTTGGGTAGTGGAGGTGTTGGAATTAATGTGTCTTGGGTAGTGGAGGTGTTGGCATTATTGTGTCTTGGGTAGTGGAGGTGTTGGCATTATTGTGTCTTGGGTAGTGGAGGTGTTGGCATTATTGTGTCTTGGGTAGTGGAGGTGTTGGCATTAATGTATCTTGGGTAGTGGAAGTGTTGGCATTATTGTGTCTTGGGTAGTGGAGGTGTTGGAATTAATGTATCTTGGGTAGTGGAGGTGTTGGAATTAATGTGTATTGGGTAGTGGAGGTGTTGGCATTATTGTGTCTTGGGTAGTGGAGGTGTTGGCATTATTGTGTCTTGGGTAGTGGAGGTGTTGGCATTATTGTGTCTTGGGTAGTGGAGGTGTTGGCATTATTGTGTCTTGGGTAGTGGAGGTGTTGGCATTATTGTTTCTTGGGTAGTGGAGGTGTTGGCATTATTGTGTCTTGGGTAGTCTAGGTGTTGGCATTATTGTGTCTTGGGTAGTGGAGGTGTTGGCATTATTGTGTCTT
Source organism: Cherax quadricarinatus (assembly GCF_038502225.1). Taxonomy (NCBI): domain Eukaryota; kingdom Metazoa; phylum Arthropoda; class Malacostraca; order Decapoda; family Parastacidae; genus Cherax; species Cherax quadricarinatus. Next base: position 462,953 of record NW_027195059.1, read on the forward strand.
GGGTAGTGGAGGTGTTGGCATTAATGTATCTTGGGTAGTGGAGGTGTTGGCATTATTGTGTCTTGGGTAGTGGAGGTGTTGGCATTATTGTGTCTTGGGTAGTGGAGGTGTTGGCATTATTGTGTCTTGGGTAGTGGAGGTGTTGGCATTATTGTGTCTTGGGTAGTGGAGGTGTTGGCATTATTGTGTCTTGGGTAGTGGAGGTGTTGGCATTATTGTGTCTTGGGTAGTGGAGGTGTTGGCATTATTGTGTCTTGGGTAGTGGAGGTGTTGGCATTATTGTGTCTTGGGTAGTGGAGGTGTTGGCATTATTGTGTCTTGGGTAGTGGAGGTGTTGGCATTATTGTGTCTTGGGTAGTGGAGGTGTTGGCATTATTGTGTCTTGGGTAGTGGAGGTGTTGGCATTATTGTGTCTTGGGTAGTGGAGGTGTTGGCATTATTGTGTCTTGGGTAGTGGAGGTGTTGGCATTATTGTGTCTTGGGTAGTGGAGGTGCTGGCATTATTGTGTCTTGGGTAGTGGAGGTGTTGGCATTATTGTGTCTTGAGTAGTGGAGGTGTTGGAATTAATGTATCTTGGGTAGTGGATAAGATAAGATAAGATTTCGTTCGGATTTTTAACCCCGGAGGGTTAGCCACCCAGGATAACCCAAGAAAGTCAGTGCGTCATCGAGGACTGTCTAACTTATTTCCATTGGGGTCCTTAATCTTGTCCCCCAGGATGCGACCCACACCAGTCGACTAACACCCAGGTACCTATTTGCTGCTAGGTGAACAGGACAACAGGTGTAAGGAAACGTGTCGGAATGTTTCCACCCGCCGGGAATCGAACCCGGGCCCTCCGTGTGTGAAGCGGGAGCTTTAGCCACCAGGCCACCGGGGAAATGTTGGCATTATTGTGTCTTGGGTAGTGGAGGTGTTGGCATTATTGTGTCTTGGGTAGTGGAGGTGTTGGCATTATTGTGTCTTGGGTAGTGGAGGTGCTGGAATTAATGTATCTTGGGTAGTGGAGGTGTTGGCATTATTGTGTCTTGGGTAGTGGAGGTGTTGGAATTATTCCATTTCCCCGTAGTGTTGGAACTGATTTTCTTGAGTCATGGGTGGCAAGTGTCACTATTCTTTCATCTTCAATAAAGAAAATGTTAAGCTTCGTGTGTCTTAGTAGAGACGGCGTTGGAATGATTTTCTTAGGCAGTGAAACTAGTAATGGATGAATTAGGGCTCGTCTGGGGTTGGAACTTTTGGGTCTTCCCTAGATTTAGATAATTACTAGACTGTGCAACATCAACACGTCCATAATATTGCACATTCATCATTGTATATTGAAAAAGGTATATAATACCGAAAAGTTGAAGATTAAGAGACACATGTAACAGATGGATATCTTTTCTGTAGACTGAAACGTTCCACCAACACAGTAGGCTTCTGTCAAATACAGAGGCAACAGGTGTAGTAGCCAAGTAAAAACATCCACCTGTTGCACATGTGTCTTATATAACGAACAGTGATTTTTCTTTAAATATTTAATGGTATAGAATAAAGCTTGATAACTGTTACCGACAAATTGGTTTAGAAAGACACGTGTGCAAACACCAGGATATATTTCGAAAATGTTAGAGACCTGGGACTTATGATCACTTCTAACACAGAGGTTACGATGTCAGAATATTCTGGCGGAGAGTCACTCATGTCTTTCTCTCCGCCATGTATCCTGTTTTTGTAACCTTTGTGTGTTAGAAGTGATTAAGGGGTAAGGGAGGTTTTTGTGGGCGAGGGGCTTCGACTTCCAGCAGGCGTGCGTGAGCGTGTTAGATAGGAGTGAATGGAGACGAATGGAATTTGGGACCTGACGAGCTGTTGGAATGTGAGCAGGGTAATATAAATAGTGAAGGGATTCAGGGAAACCGGTTATTTTATATAACCGGACTTGAGTCCTGGAAATGGGAAGTACAATGCCTGCACTCTAAAGGAAGGGTTCGGGATATTAGCAATTTGGAGGGATATATTGTGTATCTTCATACGTATATACTTCTAAACTGTTGTGTTCTGAGCACCTCTGCAAAAGCAGTGATTATGTGTGAGTGAGGTGAAAGTGTTGAATGATGAAAGTATTTTCTTTTTGGGGAACCCTGCCTCGGTGAGAGACTGCCGACTTGTTTATATGTATATATATATATATATATATATATATATATATATATATATATATATATATATATATATATATATATATATATATATATATATTATATATATATATATTGTACCCACGAACAAGTGGTATTTATCAATAACACTGCAACTAGCCAAGGAATCGAACCCATGCTGCTTTGGCCCTCCTCATGGTGAGCGAAAACTCATCACGCTCACCATGAGGCGGGCCAAAGCAGCATGGGTTCGACTCCTTGGCTAGTCGCAGTGTTATTGATATTCACATTAGCAAGGAACTATGAGTTCTTGTTCATTGCCTATCATTTTTCAGGCATTAAATAGTACTACTACTACTACTAATACTAATACTGCTGCTGCTACTAATACTGCTAATACTGCTGCTGCTGCTGCTGCTAATACTGCTACTACTACTGCTGCTGCTACTACTACTGCTGCTGCTACTACTACTGCTGCTGCTACTACTACTGCTGCTGCTACTACTACTGCTGCTGCTACTACTACTGCTGCTGCTACTACTACTGCTGCTGCTACTACTACTGCTACTACTACTGCTGCTACTACTACTGCTGCTGCTGCTACTACTACTGCTGCTACTACTACTACTGCTGCTACTACTACTACTGCTGCTGCTACTACTACTGCTGCTACTACTACTGCTACTACTACTACTGCTGCTACTACTACTACTGCTGGTACTTCTACTACTACTACTAATAATAATGAGTAAGAAACATGTACAACAGTTGTGTATCTATTATCGAAACGTTTCGCCTACACAGCAGACTTCTTCAGTCAAATGCAGAATTAATAAATTAATAGGAGTTTCAGCAAAGGAAAGATAATGCAATCAGTCTTGGAGAAATAACAGATAAAAAATAATACTACAGGTGAAAATACACCAGATATGTAATATCAATAAGAATATTTATGAAGAATATACAACAGATATTCCTACATTGATTTAATATTACATTGTTATGTAAATTTTAAATATATGTTCAAACTTCTTCCATTCTAATGTTACATAAACATTGGAAACACATTTCTCCACATTTACATTCATATTTTTCAAAAATATTTTTGAGTGCAGTATCGTATATTGGTAATATTGAGAAAGACTCGAAAGAGATTTACATGAAAATGGGAGAGGCGATCCAAGGTAAATTATCTTAATGGGCTCTTCAGACGAGGAACTGGAGCTGGTTATAGCCAAAGTTGACAGTTTACTGGATATATATTATGTAAAGCGTCATTGGATGTAAACTCTTATGTGCATTACACTGTACAGATTATTATAGGCAGATGGCACACTTGTGTATCACTTGTCAATCTTAAATGTGGAAACTTCAGTAATCAGTAGTTTTATCAGTCAATTATAGAGAAAACGGTGGAAGATATAGTGGGACTTAAAGGTAATCAGTCCCGCAGCCTAGAGAATTGGTTATAATTATTAACCATAATTTTTTAAGGGGTGGAGGGGTAAGCCAGTGGAAGGCCTCGGTCAGATGACCAAAAACTCCAGTGACGGGGTATTATATGACTAAGAGCCGCGTCAGGAAACACTTGTCTTGTTTGCTGACCAATCTTACCTAACCTAACCTCAGCTTAGAGATGTGTTCGATTCGCGAATCTTGCAACAAGTGTGTTTTATTTATCTGCTTGTCTATTGTGCCCCGCTGTGAATGGGGCCAGGAGCTGTGGCTTGACCCTTGCAACCACATAGGTGAATACAGATTATAATTGGACCCGCCTGGTATAGGCCAGTAAGCCTGTATTTGTTTATAGGAAGAGTTAAATTCGTGCAAGTCCTTTAATGGAAGGAGTATTGGAGGCTCAATCCTCCGTTCGCTAATTAGCGAAGCTACTGATGATGAAATATTTCCTTTAATTAATATCCTGGACTATTCCAGTATGTCCTTATCCACATTATAATTATTATAATCACGGAAAGTGCATGTGGGGGGGAGGGATGGAAGGTTTCAGGCTCAGGCCGGGAGACCGGTGCACAGATCCATTTCCCTAGATCAAGAGCCCCTCACCAGCGTCAAGGAACCTCCCGGGAGGGGGTCCTCATCAATAGATTGTCAGTATCGTATCATCTACAATAGCAGAGAATCTCGTGACGACGCTTCTATCCGACTTGAATCATTAACTAGTCACACACTAACATACGAAGGTAAGGGAGCCAGTAAATATAATAGAGGACAGAGACGGGAGGAGGAGAGGTAGCAAAATAAAAAGTGGAGAAAGTAGTGGAAGCAGTAGTCGAACACTGTGTTGTTACTCTCTTCTCCCACCAATAACCAGACGATTCTCGTCCCTTGTGCTACACCATTCTAACACCCAAATTATTTCGTATTTACACGAACGTTCCATTTTTTTTTTCATTCCAGGCAACATATCCCATTGCAATACAAAATGCTAGATGTGTTATTACAGTGTCTGAAATTTAAAAATCATGAAATGTTCCAAAGTTTATGTACGATCTTACTTTATGTATATAATGTTGGTCATTCGCTATATGATGAGCTAAGAAAATTGATATGTATTTTAGTAATGCATTCACTTAGGTAAATAATGTCGGAGGACAAATTTAATGGATAACTGTGTAGCGGACGTTTAGCCGGGAGAAAGACGATGGATATCTGTTACCTCGTCAGGTGGTAGAGTTGTTAGTGTGTTTTCTGTAGTGTTGGTGTTTGTGTGTGTCTGCTGTAGTGTTGGTGTGTGTCTGCTGTAGTGTTGGTGTGTGTCTGCTGTAGTGTTGGTGTGTGTGTGTGTCTGCTGTAGTGTTGGTGTGTGTCTGCTGTAGTGTTGGTGTGTGTCTGCTGTAGTGTTGGTGTGTGTCTGCTGTAGTGTTGGTGTTTGTGTGTGTCTGCTGTAGTGTTGGTGTGTGTGTCTGCTGTAGTGTTGGTGTGTGTCTGCTGTAGTGTTGGTGTTTGTGTGTGTCTGCTGTAGTGTTGGTGTTTGTGTGTGTCTGCTGTAGTGTTGGTGTTTGTGTGTGTCTGCTGTAGTGTTGGTGTGTCTGTCTGTTGTAGTGTTGGTATGTGTATTCTGTAGTGTTGGTATGTTTGTGTGTGTGCTGTAGTGTTGGTGTGTGTCTGCTGTAGTGTTGATGTGTGTGTGTGTCTGCCGTAGTGTTGGTGTGTGTGTGTGTCTGCTGTAGTGTTGGTGTGTGTGTGTGTGTCTGGTGTAGTGTTGGTGTTTGTGTGTGTCTGCTGTAGTGTTGGTGTGTGTCTGCTGTAGTGTTGGTGTTGGTGTGTGTCTGCTGTAGTGTTGGTGTTGGTGTGTGTCTGCTGTAGTGTTTGTGTGTGTCTGCTGTAGTGTTGGTGTTGGTGTGTGTCTGCTGTAGTGTTTGTGTGTGTCTGCTGTAGTGTTTGTGTGTGTCTGCTGTAGTGTTTGTGTGTGTCTGCTGTAGTGTTGGTGTGTGTCTGCTGTAGTGTTGGTGTGTGTCTGCTGTAGTGTTTGTGTGTGTCTGCTGTAGTGTTGGTGTTTGTGTGTGTCTGCTGTAGTGTTGGTGTTTGTGTGTGTCTGCTGTAGTGTTGGTGTTTGTGTGTGTCTGCTGTAGTGTTGGTGTTTGTGTGTGTCTGCTGTAGTGTTGGTGTGTGTCTGCTGTAGTGTTGGTGTGTGTCTGCGGTAGTGTTGGGGTGTGTCTGCTGTATTGTTGGTGTGTGTCTGCTGCAGTGTTTGTGTGTGTCTGCTGTAGTGTTTGTGTGTGTCTGCTGTAGTGTTGGTGTTTGTGTGTGTCTGCTGTAGTGTTGGTGTGTGTGTCTGCTGTAGTGTTGGTGTGTGCGTGTCTGCTGTAGTGTTGGTGTGTGCGTGTCTGCTGTAGTGTTGGTGTGTGCGTGTCTGCTGTAGTGTTGGTGTGTGTGTGTGTGTGTGTGTGTGTGTGTGTGTGTGTGTGTGTGTGTGTGTGTGTGAGTAGTGTTGGTGTGCGTGTGCTTGTTGTAGTGTTGGTGTACGTTTGCGTGTGTGTGTGTGTGTGTGTGTGTGTGTGTGTGTGTGTGTGTGTGTGTGTGTGTGTGTGTGTGTGTTGTAGTGTTGGGGTGTGTGTGTGTGTGTTGTAGTGTTGGGGTGTGTGTGTGTGTGTGTGTGTGTGTGTGTGTGTTGTAGTGTTGGGGTGTGTGTGTGTGTGTGTGTTGTAGTGTTGGGGTGTGTGTGTGTGTGTTGTAGTGTTGTAGTGTTGGGGTGTGTGTGTGTGTGTGTGTTGTAGTGTTGGGGTGTGTGTGTGTATTGTAGTGTTGGGGTGTGTGTGTGTGTGTGTGTTGTAGTGTTGGGGTGTGTGTGTGTGTGTGTGTGTGTGTGTTGTAGTGTTGGGGTGTGTGTGTGTTGTAGTGTTGGGGTGTGTGTGTGTGTGTGTGTGTGTGTGTGTTGTAGTGTTGGGGTGTTACAAAAAACGCGATTCTAAAAGCTTAGAGATCTCCAGTGAATACTAGAAAGGACTGCCCTTCTAGCATCCAGCCTGTTACTGGGTTTTCGTAACAAGTAGTCAGTATCCTTGTCCAATTATCCATTAAAATTCAGTATGGTTCAAAAGTGCTTTAGGATTATAACTGGTAGGCTACTAACTAGAGAAATTAAAATTTAATAAATTTATTAAGTCTATAAGTTGTCTAGAGGTATATTATCAAAGTAAATTAAATCACAGCAATCAAAATAAAATCAATCTCTCGAGTTCAATATTATTGTGCTGAAAGCACATATCACATTTATAATTCTTAAGTACCGACAGGTACATTAACATTTAATAAGATATTACAAATATGTACAAGTGTGTGTATGCGTGTAAGTGCTCTTAAGTAGTTAGCTATGTCTCAAGACTCGAATAAGACTTAAACAAGTGACTGACAAAGTCCTCAAATAAACTAACTTCTTGACCGACTGGCAACCCGAACAGTCTGCTTGAACAACAAAGAATGCTAAGCCCAATAGCAATGCAATATCAAGCGACTGCGACACAGAATCAGGAACTGGGAAATAATATAACACTAAGTAGGGACCATCTGCAGATCCTCCACAAAAGTTACAAAACTCCCAAAATACTGAATCTACGTTCAGCATAGGAAAACGCGACTGTGACAATACACAGAAACCAGTACAAAATTAGGTCAGAAGCTATAGCTAAGGACCTGAGATGTTCAGAGTGTCTATGTGACACACAACCTCAGTACAACGTCGAAAATCACAAAGTCTTTACAATGTTCTGTGAACAAAGTTCTACAGAACTAATAAGAATAATGAGACAGACAATCTGTCCAACCACCAAGCGAGTCTCCAGCAGACTGACTACTTCACGAGAGGTGAGGACACCCCCCCTCGATCACGTGATAGCTACGTGGACAACTGCAGCTCAGAAGCCGGCAGTATAACGAGCGACAAGCGATAATTACAGTAGTTTGACAATCAAGACTAACTGAGCACATTTTATATGCATCCTAACAACATAAGCTAAATAACAATATAACAGTCAAATAATAATATAAAGTCATACATCTACGATTTAGCTATTATCGCAAATATAAGCAATATAAAATTATATGAAAAGGTAATATACATTATATATACATAATAATCATTGTAACCCATTCAGGGGTTGCAACACCCCCCCAACACGACAGAGGGTCGCACTAGGAGTTGCATGTTGTTTTTCACATTATTTCTGGTTACTCATATCAATATTATTATCAAAATAAATATTAATTAGTCTCTCTTGTGCCAAGCACCTCTACAATTTCACAGCGTCCGTCACTAGGATATGTCCCTAGTACTAGGGCAGTACACCGTATCGTATCTCTTCATACTCGAGGTTATGTACATCAGTGTAGAGACTGGATAGCGCTGACAAGGCGGGCACGTTGAGGCTCGATCATAGTAGAGAAGACTGCATTCCACTCTTAAGTAGTGGTTGTGGAATGCGAGGCAGTATGAACATCTGAGTATGAAACAGCTTAAGGTGTGTAGTGAGGGAGGGGGTCTGCGGCAGGACAGTGTTGCGTCACGCAGTACATCACCCGCACCACACTACTCACTCAACACTCAGCTTGTCTCCTCCTCACACAACATTACTGTGAATATATAAATATAATAATTAGACATGACATGAGTATATATAGTTAATATGGGCTGGAGGGATTAAGTTACTTTAATAAATTTGACATAGCAAGTAACAAAAGGTATTTGGGCATTAAAATCACGTTAATTTAATGTAACTGATAATTATTAAGGACGAGACAGAGCGTCAGCAATTACATTACAATGACCACTTATGTGTTTTATACTAATAGAATAAGGTTGGATTCTGAGGGCCCACCTCATGATCCTAGCATTCTTACTCTTCATAGTATTTATATAGGTGAGTGGATTGTGGTCAGAAAAAACGTTAATTTTAAATGGGGAAGTGCCCAAATACACGTCAAAATGTTCCAAGGACACCACAAGAGCTAGAGCCTCTTTCTCAATAGTGGCATAATTTTTCTGGTGTCGTTTAAGCTTAGATGAATAGTAACATATAGGATGGAGAATATCAGTGGATGTTGACTGTTGGAGCAGCACAGCACCCACTGCATAACCACTCGCATCTATATGTACAAAGAAGGGAAGATTGAAATTAGGACTTTTCAACACAGGAGCAGAAGATAGCAAGCGCTTCAACCTTTTGAACGAGTCTGAACAATCTCTAGTCCAGGTGAACTGAGCTTTGCTACTAGTAAGCTCAGTGAGAGGAGCTGCAATCTGAGAAAAGTTTGGACAGAACCTGCGATAATATCCTGCCATACCCAGGAATCTCTGTACTCCTTTCCTATCCTGTGGCACTGGAAATTCAGAAATTGCACGAACCTTAGCCTCAATAGGAGCAACCTCACCTTGGCCGATACAAAAGCCTAGATAGGTAATCTTGGCTTGACCAAAACTACATTTAGCTAAGTTAACAGTGAAGTTGTAGTGCGCCAGTCTCTCAAACAATGCTCTGAGACGCGTCAAGTGCTGTTCCCACTCGTCACTGTACACCACTAAGTCGTCAAGGTAGGCTTCTACTCCTAAGTTGTGGGTCAACTCGTTCATTATACGCTGGAATGAAGAAGCCGCGTTACATAGGCCGAAGGGGGTGACGAGGTAGTTAAACAATCCATCTTGAACAGTAAAAGCTGATATTTCTTTAGCGCGTTCAGTAAGCGGGACTTGATAATAGCCTCGTAAGAGATCTAAACGGCTGACAAACTGGGCTCCTGACACACGATCAATAAGGTCGTCAATGCGAGGTAGAGGATAACCATCAGGCAAGGTGACAGAGTTCACTTTCCTGTAATCAGTGCACATCCTGAAACTACCGTCAGGCTTAGGCACTAAAATACAGGGAGATGCCCATGGACTTTTACTGCGCTCAATAAGTCCGTGAGATAACAGAAAATCAACCTCTTCTCTCAATGCTTTATGCTTCGTTGGACTCATCCTATATGGTGATTGCTTAATGGGTGATGCTCCCTGTACATCAACGTCATGTACACCTAGAGTACAACGTTTAGGAACATCACCGAACAATTCAGGGAAATTCAAAATCATGTTTTTAATATCACCAGCTTTATCAATCCCAAGGTTACTAAGAAAATCGTCTAGTGACTGTAGAGTCACAGAATTTTCTAAACGCACCTCTATACCTCTAGAGATGTCAGGTAGACTGACGTTTTCTTCCTCTGTCCTAGGAAGAATAGAAGTAGTAGGTAGAGGACTAGCGTAGTATGCCTTGAGCTGGTTAACATGGTACACATGATTAGATTTCTTTTTCCCAGGCGTACGTACCAAATAATTTACGTCGCTAAGCTTTTTTACTACTTCCAGGGGACCATCATACCTGGCTTGTAGAGCATGACCTGGTACTAATTTCCGAGCCATCACTGTATCTCCTGCTTTAAAAGAACGAGAGACAGCACGCTTGTCATAATGTTGCTTCATTCTAGCTTGGGCTGAAACTAGGTTTTTCGAAGCTAGCTCTCTAGCGGCTGTCAAATGTTGCTGCATTAATGAAGGTGAAGTACTCAATGATGGATTTGATTTTCCTGTCCACACGTCTTTTAACACTGCGAGAGGACCACGCACTTGGTGTCCGAATATTAGTTCAAACGGACTAAACCCGAGACTTTCTTGCTCACTTTCTCTCATAGCGAACAGAAGAAAAGGTATACCCTCATCCCAGTCTCTAGAAAAATGCTCACAATAAGCTCTCATCATAGACTTCAATGTCTGATGAAATCTCTCTAGAGCACCTTGTGACTGTGGATGATAACTGGTTGAAAGTACAGAATTTATTCCTAGGTGGGATAATGCTTCACGAAAGATCTTGGAAGTGAAGTTAGATCCCTGATCAGATTGTATCTCTCGTGGCAATCCAACCTGGGAGAAAATTTTCATCAGCGCTCTCACAATAACACGAGCATTAATTTTTCTCATAGGAATAGCTTCGGGATAGCGTGTTGCAGCGTCCATAATAGTAAATAAGTATTGGTTTCCTAGTTTGGTTCTAGGCAAAGGACCAACACAATCAATAATAAGACGTGAGAATGGTTCACCATGCACGGTGATAGGAATGAGAGGCGCAGGTGGAGGTGTGTGCGCTGGCTTGCCTGTCACTTGACACACGTGGCAACGTCGCACATGATCAGCTACTGTTTCCTTCATCTTTGGCCAAGTAAAATGTTTTGCCAGTTTACCGAGTGTCTTCTTGACACCCAAATGTCCTCCTATGGGACTATTGTGAGCAAAATCAATGGCTTGTTCACGAAATGTAACTGGTAACACAACTAGATTCTTGACTGTGGTGGAAACACTATCAGCTGACAACTTACATGTATTTTTCTCCATCAGTACACCGTTACTATAATAGTAACAATTATCGAGATCCTTTGCTTCACTCTCAGTAACTGCTATATCTCTCAGTCTTTCCAGTGACTGATCAACAAACTGATCCTTGATTAAATCATCATGAGTTAGAAATTTAACGTCAGTTGTATCCTGACTAGGTTGATGACCGGGGGGAGTCAGTGTTAATGATCCTGGGCGCAGAGCGTCACTAAACAACATATTCAAGCCCAAATCATTGTCATCAACTAACTCAACAGGAGACAAGGATGGTTGTTGAATCTTTGACATAGCTCTAGTAATTGCGCTGAGAGGAAATAAAATAGGTTTCTCTCTACAAGCTTCAATGGCATAATTATCATCAGTGTTATTATCAATCACAAGTGGTTCTTTACATATACCAGGATGAAGGATATCGTTCCCTATCAACAAGTCCACTGACCTGATGGGAAATACACCACTGGATATACCCACTGAAATATAACCAGTATAATAGCTTGTTTCAATATAAACTTTGTGCAGAGGCACTTTTATAACAGCCCCTCCATAGGCTTCTAACAATACATCTATCTTGCAATAGGTATCGTCAGTTATGGGCAGTATATCTTCTCTTAATAACGTGAGATAACTGCCAGTGTCTCTGAAAGAAATTATCTCAGTTAGATGTGATTCGTCAAATCCTACTTTATCTCTCGAAAAGTAAGGACTCATAGCTGAACGAATCTTTTCGTCAGATACACTTTCTTCCGCTAGTCATCTATCCTGAGTAACATTATCTAAAACAGTAGGATAAGAGGAATTGCTAGGATTTTGGTGCCTTTGTTGCTCGGAAGAGGATACGACTTGTGTGGGGGCGCCAGCCGCACGACTGTATCTCGCATCTCTTTCTAACTTATAGCAATACTCTCTAGTATGTCCTTTTCTGTTACAATAGGTACATTTAACTTTCTTCTTCTCGATATCAGATTTCTGTCTAGCCTCAGAGAGATTCAGGATTGTGAGTTTTCCTGGTAAAGGTATGAGAAGTTACAGTAGCAGGTACATCAGGCCGGCAATGAGCAGCTGATTTAGGTTGCCAACTTCTAGGACAATCTTTAGTTACCTTGTTTCTGAGTGTTTTAGTACGTACAAGTTTGTGAGAAATCTCGTAATTGTCTGCTAATGCTGCAGTTTCCAGAATATCTGAGGTAGTATGATCGATCAGATATTCTTGTATGTCAGCAGACATACAGTTGTTAAACTCTTCGTGTAGTAACAACTGAACAAGACTGCCGTAGTTGTTACACTTAGCAGCTCTAGTCCATCTCTCAAATGCAACTTTTTTCTCACGAGCAAACTCTACACAAGTTTGATCTTTTCGTCGTTGTAACGTACGAAATGCTCTTTGATAACTTAAAGGTAACAAGTTATATGTCTCTAGAATAGTTTGTTTGACAGCGTCATAACTAATGTACTTAGCAAATGGTAAAGCAGCCGTACAAGTTTGAGCTCTTCCCGTCAAAGCAGTATGAAGCAATGTTGCCCAGTGCTTACGTGGCCAGTTCATAGCACGAGCCTGGTTCTCAAACACATCAAAATATGTGTCTAAGTCACTTTCAAAAAACTTAGGAACCATAGATGCAGCTTTCTGCACATTAAATGGGTCCTGTGATATATCAGTCTGTTGTTTTAACAGACGAACATTTTCTCTTTGGAAATCTTCTTCGTTCAATTTCCTCTGTGCCTCAATTTGTGCAGTCTGCAACATAATGAGGCGTTCAAACCTCTCAAACTGTTCCTGAGAGATAGGACCAGTGGGTAATGGAGGAGTAGGGAAATTAACATGGTCTGGACGGTCCTTAGGTCGGACACTTGGTCCAGCCGTCTCTAGAGTGTCTAGATCTGGTCTAGGATAAGTAAATACAGGTGTAGTATACACTGTACTAGTATTAGGCTGTGTCATACTACCTGCTACACTCTGTACTATAGTGTCAGTGAGGGAAGGCGTGAGCGAGAACTGAGCTACACTAGGCTCAGACACTAGGCTCACTTCTGCTCTAGTTGCTCTTTCATCTTCATCAAATAGAGTCATACTGCCTAATTGTGACACTAGGCTTTCTGAATCTGAATCATAATCAGACATCTCTGTATGAGCAGGAAACAATATATCTTTAATTAACGCTCTGACAGTTTCAGCTGTGTAATTCCTGTTATACGTCACACCGAGATACTTGGCTACTTGCCAACAAGTTTGAAGTTTTAACGTACTTAACTTAGACAAAGTCAGAGTATCAATTAACTGTTTCACTTTGGCATACATCACGAAAATAATTGTACTACGAGAGAGTGATTATGGGAAACTATAATCCTAATAGGAATTTTAGTGTTGGATGTCTTAGAGTTAGAACTCATAAACAGTATTTCCATCTCCTTGGATCAAGAGACTCAGTCAGGTACATACATCCACCTGGTATGTTGTACAAGACTAAACTCAAAGTCTTCAGATTAGGAAAGTACTCAAAGTGTTTGATCATAGAAGTACTAGTATGTCAAACTGGACAACTTCTCCAACACCTTGGATCAAGAACCTCCCGGACAGGCCCCCATTTGTTACAAAAAACGCGATTCTAAAAGCTTAGAGATCTCCAGTGAATACTAGAAAGGACTGCCCTTCTAGCATCCAGCCTGTTACTGGGTTTTCGTAACAAGTAGTCAGTATCCTTGTCCAATTATCCATTAAAATTCAGTATGGTTCAAAAGTGCTTTAGGATTATAACTGGTAGGCTACTAACTAGAGAAATTAAAATTTAATAAATTTATTAAGTCTATAAGTTGTCTAGAGGTATATTATCAAAGTAAATTAAATCACAGCAATCAAAATAAAATCAATCTCTCGAGTTCAATATTATTGTGCTGAAAGCACATATCACATTTATAATTCTTAAGTACCGACAGGTACATTAACATTTAATAAGATATTACAAATATGTACAAGTGTGTGTATGCGTGTAAGTGCTCTTAAGTAGTTAGCTATGTCTCAAGACTCGAATAAGACTTAAACAAGTGACTGACAAAGTCCTCAAATAAACTAACTTCTTGACCGACTGGCAACCCGAAGTCTGCTTGAACAACAAAGAATGCTAAGCCCAATAGCAATGCAATATCAAGCGACTGCGACACAGAATCAGGAACTGGGAAATAATATAACACTAAGTAGGGACCATCTGCAGATCCTCCACAAAAGTTACAAAACTCCCAAAATACTGAATCTACGTTCAGCATAGGAAAACGCGACTGTGACAATACACAGAAACCAGTACAAAATTAGGTCAGAAGCTATAGCTAAGGACCTGAGATGCTCAGAGTGTCTATGTGACACACAACCTCAGTACAACGTCGAAAATCACAAAGTCTTTACAATGTTCTGTGAACAAAGTTCTACAGAACTAACAAGAATAATGAGACAGACAATCTGTCCAACCACCAAGCGAGTCTCCAGCAGACTGACTACTTCACGAGAGGTGAGGACACCCCCCCTCGATCACGTGATAGCTACGTGGACAACTGCAGCTCAGAAGCCGGCAGTATAAGCGATAATTACAGTAGTTTGACAATCAAGACTAACTGAGCACATTTTATATACATCCTAACAACATAAGCTAAATAACAATATAACAGTCAAATAATAATATAAAGTCATACATTTACGATTTAGCTATTATCGCAAATATAAACAATATAAAATTAAATGAAAAGGTAATATACATTATATATACATAATAATCATTGTAACCCATTCAGGGGTTGCAACATGGGGTGTGTGTGTGTGTGTGTGTGTGTGTGTGTGTGTGTGTGTGTGTGTGTGTTGTAGTGTTGGGGTGTGTGTGTGTGTGTGTGTTGTAGTGTTGGGGTGTGTGTGTGTGTGTGTGTGTGTGTTGTAGTGTTGGGGTGTGTGTGTGTGTGTGTGTTGTAGTGTTGGGGTGTGTGTGTGTGTGTGTTGTATTGTTGGGGTGTGTGTGTGTGTGTTGTAGTGTTGGTGTGTGTGTGTGTGTTGTAGTGTTGGTGTGTGTGTCTGTTGTAGTGTTGGTGTGTGTATGTGTTGTAGTGTTGGGGTGTGTATGTGTTGTAGTGTTGGTGTGTGTGTGTGTTGTAGTGTTGGTGTGTGTGTGTGTTGTAGTGTTGGTGTGTGTGTGTGTTGTAGTGTTGGTGTGTGTGTGTGTGTGTGTGTGTGTGTGTGTGTGTGTGTGTGTGTGTGTGTGTGTGTTGTAGTGTTGGTGTGTGTGTGTGTTGTAGTGTTGGTGTGTGTGTGTGTTTGTGTGTGTGTGTGTGTGTGTGTGTGTGTGTGTGTGTGTGTTGGTGTGTTGGTGTGTGTGTGTGTTTTAGTGTGTGTGTGTGTGTGTGTGTGTGTGTGTGTGTGTGTGTGTAGTGCTGGTGTGTGTGTGTGTGTGTAGTGTTGGTGTGTCTAGTGTTAACATTTGCCCACTTCAATATTAGTGGCATGTGTACGCGAAATATCTGGAAGCCCCTTATCCTCAAGTATATATCAACTAGTTATTCAACTGCTGGAGATCGTATCCCGAGACAAAGAACTGATTTACTACATAGAAATGTCACATCACTCGGCTTTCTGAAGTTCTCTTTAGAGATTAATAATTCAGAGGAAATTATTCTAAAGGACAAGGTTTTATTAGGATTAATTTTGAAAGATTAATAACCACAGAAGCCAAAAACTCCGTTCAGTCTGGTTTATTTCTTTTGAGGTTCCATGTTTTTTTTCCCCATGATGTCGTACATAGTTGTTGCCTAGTACCAGGTACCTATTTACCTCTAGTTGAACAGGGGCAAAACGTGGAGATAAATGGTATAAAATACCGACTCTATGGAAAATGAACAAAAATGCAGTATAATGTGATTCTTTGTTGACTACGTTTCTCCCACACAGTGGACTTCATCAAGTCACAAACAGATCTGCCTGCGTAAAGAGTACGTTCTCCATCTGACTCTCCAGGCAGATCTGTTTGTAACTTGATAAAGACCACTGTGTGGGCGAAATGTAGGCAATAAAGAATCGCATAATACTGCGTTTTTATTTCTACTGGGGCAAAGAATACCAAGAGGCGTGCCCAAAACCTTGGCACCACCTCCGTTTTAACCTTAACTCTTTCTGTTATGTGACTAGCATTTTACCATTGACAAAAGATGTCAGTTTATCATGTAAATAATTTACAGTTGAAGCAGCAACTGAGAATCTTTATTGTGGAAACGTTTTGGTACAGAGATAAACGATGGAAAATGAGTAGTAGTTTGAAGTAATCAGTCCCTCAGCTTGGAGTCAATTCAGTATTCATCATAAATATAAATATTTACATTAATATGAGGAGCTAAACTCGTATGGGTCTGTAGATAATGGTTCCGAGAACCGACAAGTTGATAAATTAGATATATGTGCAACACTTGGGTATCTATTGTGGAAACGTTTCGCCACACTGGCTTCATCATTCTAATAAAAAGTGGAATAGGCTCAAACGTCAAATATCGAGGCGTGGGAGAGAGAGAAAGAGAGAGAGAGAGAGAGAGAGAGAGAGAGAGAGAGAGAGAGAGAGAGAGAGAGAGAGAGAGAGAGAGAGAGAGAGAGAGAGAGAGAGAGAGGCGGGGTGCTACATAACTGTACTCAGCTTGTAGGAACAGATCCCTGGTAAGACTGTAAGCAAGTGCAGACCTCCGGAGCTTAATTCAGAGCACGAGCGTCCAGTCTCGGTCATAAATATTAAATATAGACCAATTTATCATGATGTTGGTCTCGCGGCATCATATGCAGAATTGCCGCTTCTAGATTACTGTGTAGGAGATACTGGCAGTGGAGGGGTAGGAGACGGAGGGTGCTGAGATGGAGGAGTGGAGAGAGATGAGAGGGAGGGGTGAAGGGAAACAAAGAGACTGGGCAAAAAGTGCTGAAGGGAAGGGGTAGAGCATACCGACATGGAGCGGTGGGTGCTTAAGAGGGGTGGAGGGTGCTGAAAGGGGTGGAGGGTGCTGAAAGGGGTGGTGGGTACTGAAAGGGGTGGTGGGTACTAGCATACAAGTCACCATTCTGTTGTTTCAGCTTCACATTGTTCCAGATTATGAAGAAGAACTCTTCCCCAGGCTGAGGGACTGACCACCTCAGAACTAAGGGAGGTGCGAATTTTTTAGAAGTGATAAAAAAGGAAAACTGAAAAATTACGGAAAAAAAGTCTTCTTACTGGCAACATGTTCATGTAATTAACTTGATTCTATCATATTTCTAACTATGTTTTTCCAAAATGCAATTTTTTTTTTGTTTTATGGGTTGTCAACATGTGTTGTGTGGTGCAACATACTGAAATATGGCGCGCCGTGACCGTAGAGTTTTACAGAAAACGTAATTTATGTATAACTCAGGAATAAATTATTTAAATTATTTTCTATTTTTGGCGAAAAGTATTCATAGGAGTGTCATGATTTTTGCACACGTTATTAAGTAATGATGGTTCTACTAGCATGCACAGGGGATTTGTGATATTTTTTACCGCTTTGTTTATATTGATCTTTTTTTCTCCCCCAAAAATACATAAATAATAAACTTCAGCATTTTTATTATACATTCTATTTACATTTTCGCTCAGACGGGGTTAGTACCAAGATTATCTATCTCTTATCTTTCATCTGATGTCAAGTAGATAATTATACATCTTACAATTTTGTAGATAAAGGAGAGTTTTATACCCTATAGAAGAGTTCATTATTTATTTTTTTCTATATATTTTAAGGCCAAAAAGTCACTACAAACAGTGTGTAGGCTTCAAATGCTGCTTAAATCACCAAAACGTTTATTGAAATTGGACCAAAAATAAAAAAATTAAAATGATTTCGCTAGCATCTCCCTAAGTCTTCGAGGGTGATGGACTGTTACATAGTCACTACATCTCTACTGCTTCTGCTTCCTCCTGTGTATTCGACTGAAGAAGCCTGTGTGGGCAAAACGTTTTGGAATAAAGATACCTAACTATTGGAAGGAGAGAGAGAGAGAGAGAGAGGGGGGGGGAAGAAATCACTGAATGTGAGAATATGACCGGTTCTGCAAAATTAATATAAAAAAAAGCTTACTATTTAAGGGCTCAATAAACTCGAAAAACAAAAAACTGATAAAAATACAAGTTTATATTTCTCAATATGATTTTTTTCAGTTATATTCTGTTTCGGATTCTCTACAATCTTGAAAGACTTCTTTAAGTAGCTGGAATTTTAAATGCGTCTTATGGACTACCAGACAAGGACACGTGAGAGGTTAATTTATTTTAGGAAACTGGCAGACAGACAGTCCAGTAATGCTTCAAATCTGTAAGATTTATCAGTATTGAACTTTAGCATTTTGGTATCTTTATTGTGGAAACGTTTCACCAAGTGTCTTCCTCAGCTTAGTACAGGGATGAATGTTGGAAGATGAGGGGGAGTGAGGCAATCAGTCCCTCAGCCTTGCGTTGGTTTGCTCAGTCCTTCCATCTTGATCACGTTTCTACAGTAAAGACACAAGTGTTGTACAAGTGTCTCAGTCATCAACCTGTCGGTTCTCAGAACCATTTGTCCGTAAATGAGTCGGTTCATAGCTCAGTAGTAACGCCGGACCCAGGAAAAGTCACAGGGGGAAATAGTCACAGGAGAAAAAATAATACAAACCTAACGCTGAATATACATGTAATACCACGATATTTTGCAAGATGTTTTCAATCTTTGCACGTCATACAGAGTCAATAACTGACCGGCTTAAATATTGCTTCATTGCCTTTCGTCACATACTGTCAGTTAATAACTGATTTAAAATATTTTTTGCTTTATTAAATTGTCTATGGCATTTAAATAAAACGTGGCGTTTTCCAGTGACTTTCCCCTAGCCAAAACAGACTATTTCCTGTGACTTTTTTCCGGAGATCAGGCTCTGATCCACCAGGAGGCCTGGTCACAGACCGGGCCGCGGGGGCGTTGACCCCCGGAACTCTCTCCAGGTAAACTCCAGGTAAACACCGTAACACCATCCTCCCACAAGAACAGGTCCTTAACCCTTAAATGGTCCAAACGTATATATACGTTTTTTCAGCATTTGAAATTATGTAAAAAAAATATATCTACTTTTGGAGCACTACGGATTTGAACGTCAATCTATTTGGACCGTTTAAGGGTCAATTCGATCTTAATGGGAGTGGAGACTGTTTATTTGCTCCGATGCTGACCCTCTTAGAAGTAAATAGGTAACCAGAGGTTGGCTGACTGTTGTGGGTAGCATGCTGGGGGACAGCAGGTCTTTGATAAGAGCTGAGATATAATACCAAATCTTATTTGTAAATGCGACTGTGTAAGCAAGAAATGCAGAAAAACATCATTAAGAAGCATCAAAAGACATTTCAGAGAAAATCTCAAGCTTGACGTTCAATGTGTTATTGTTAGAAAAACGAGATGAAAACAAAAAGGGAGATTTTGTGAATTATTCTGAAGGATAACGCCAGGAATTGTTTATTGTAGAAGAGAAAGTGGCTTATGTCGTTAGTGCTAGTGTTGCAAAATGTAAAGTCTGGTGTTGATGCTTTTGTTACAGAAAGTGACAGCCCCTGGCACCAGTGTTTATGTGGTACAAAGGGTGATAAAGTTTAGTGTTAGTGTTTATGTGGCAGAACTGAAAAACGTACACCCTTGTAGTGGAAAAAACTAACAGCCTTTGTATAAATATTCACAACAGAAAACTTATCAAAAAAAAATAATTTATATATATATAAACTTCATTATACAATGATCTTTTCAATATAAGAGTGATTAAACAACCATATTATCACAAATTGTAACATTCAATCCTCTCAATAGAGGTTCCTTGATGCTGGTGAAGGCTTTATCTAGGGAATAAAATCTGTGTTTCAGTTCCCCGAATTGAGCCTGTATACCTTCCATAACCCTCCCCCCCCCCCATCCCTCACAGGTGCTGCATAATCCCTACGGGCTTAACGCTTCCGTGATAATAATGTAACATTTAAAAAACAAAGATTGTAAATTTTCTTTTCCGCCTCATCTTATTGTCCGGTAGTTATGTTGAGTGGAGAGTCTTAGCTACTCCCAAAGAGACGAAACGAGATTAAATACTTACATAAAGGACTTTGGTGTCGCACAGCTGCAACTAAGTTTAACGAGGTAAATTAAGTCTTTTAGGGACGAATGATGTAGCAAGTTTTAGAGGTTCAGGGAAACTTTCATTGCTATTGTTGCCAACATGGACTCAGGGTTACCCTGTTATATTGCTTCACGTAACAATCACGGAAAAGGAATAAGTTTATCTTCTTTTGAAGGTATCAATTATCAGAATCAATTATTGGGATAAAGGAATCTCTATAGTTTCGGCTTGTTTTATTAACTTCCTTAATAACCAAACGTTAAAACAAGACTCCTGATACAGTAGCAATTATGAGAGGAAACAGTTATTAGTATTGATAATAAATCAAAGCAACTAGTCAAATAATTACAAATAGCACCAGCCCTGTAGATTTTTTTATAGGCTCAATCACATTGAGTCAAAAAGTATACACAGGTATTTTAAGCTTAAGCACAACACTAACACATGTAACCGAGTTCCTCTCAGGGACCTATCCAAATATTCCCTTTCTCGATCAGAGTCAATTCACAACTTAACACTTATACTCGTTCACTATTTCATGAACTTCTTAAACACCTGGGTACTTGTTAAATTCCTGGGTACTCTCCGAGACTTCTAACGAAGCTTAAAGCCAAATTCTACACCATACCCTTCCTCAACCAGAGGAAGGTGTGAAATACTCTAGGTAAGGATTTATAGCCAGACGTCAGCTCGGACTGAGTGGGGGTTGAAAGACTCAAAGTGCTCTTTGGTACTTAACATAGTCACACCAGTAGTTTAGAACAATGTAACGTCTTACCTATTTACAAAGCAAATTAATTTATGGCCAGATAATGTTATAAAGCCGAGTTTCGTAATTTTAGCAATTAATTAATATTAGATTTTGCCACCGGAGTGGCTAGCCTACTGTGCACCCCATATCCATCCAGTGGACGGTAGCGCAAGAGTATATGGATACACAATAAGCCTAGGAACTAGGCTCCAAAAGGGTTAACAGGTGTACATACGGATTTATACCTGCCTATCTACAGTTGACATATCTATGAAGATACACATAATGTTAAGTAAATAAGCCAAATCAACACATATCGTCCCAGTTTGGGGTTAAACAAGGGGCGTAAGAACTACATTAAAAACACCTGTTACTCTAAATTACTGGAAATTAAAGAATTAATTTTATGTCATATACATCTAGTGTCATGTATGTAATAACAATGGTTATAAATGACCATAATTTTTAAAGGAGTGGACCGGTAAGCCAGCGGAAGGCCTCGGTCAGATGGCCAAAAGTTCCAAAGGCGGGTCATCATCTGACAAAAACCCGCGTCAGGAAACATTTGTCCTGTTTCCTGACGAACCTTACCTAAACTAGTGCCATGTATATCTGCAAGTGTCAGTATCAGATAAACTTTACGGATTTTTTTCTATAACAATGCTTTTATAATGTAAACCGTTATATTGCAATGATATTGCTTAGAATGTTGTTAAATTATATTTGGATTTCACAAGCAAAAGAAGTGAACATCTAGTTTATAGAGAGAGAGAGAGGGAGAGAGAGAAAGGAAGAATGAGCGAACGACTTTAACAACACCTACAATATAACACTCATAACTACCTCAGTGACTTTCAAAATACCAGGCTTGTCACCATGAAATCTGACTTGTATCACAAGCGCTGTTTTGAAGCGGCTCTCATCACCACTACCAACACCATCGCTCGAAACACAAACAACTTTATGATCTAGGAAATGTTTATCAAACAGGAACACAGTCATGACTTGGCTCCTTCCAACCTGTGTTCCACCTGACCTCACAGCCATGACTTAGCTCCTTCCAACCTGTGTTCCACCTGACCTCACAGCCATGACTTAGCTCCTTCCAATCTGTGTTCCACCTGACCTGCCCCTCAATTTAAATAGTTTTTATTATTCTCTGTACTGAATTGAATAAGCTACTGATTAGTGAAATGTCGCAATAATAAATGTCCAAGTTAATTCATGTGTGTCTTTACATTCTTCATGGTGTTACTCAATATATTTTACCTCACTGATAAGAGTTAGAGAGAGACTGAAAGAAAGAGAACTACGACAGTTGATACCCAAATAAACCGCACATAGAAGAAAGAAGCTTATGACAACGTTTCGGTCCGATTCGAATCATTGATTATTCAGTGGTCCATGAGATATGACATGATCAGTAGTTGTACTATTCACAGCAACACACAGATCAGTCTGACGAATTTACCCAGCATCTAACTAGTTAATTACCAAGGAAGCAAACAGTCGGAATTGATTGCGCTTGGAATCTCCTCTTAATGTCACAACGAACAGCATCACAGTTCTATTACGAATTTCATATTCACTGGCTGGACTTATTCTCACCAGATATGACACTGCTGTTGCATAACACTAAATGGAGCACTGCAGTCTACTTGTCCAAACTGTTTTAAAATCTTTCAATGTTTACACTTGGCTAATTGGAACTATAATCATAGTTATATTCTGATTGCCTCTCAGTACCAGAAAGTTACATCAACCTCAGAAGTTTATTCTATCTCCATGAATATAATAATAATAATAATAATAATAATAATAATAATAATAATAATAATAATAATAATCACTTGGCTGAGTCACATTACAGCAGGTGGCGACACTAGCAGATATATATATGACAATAGCAGAGATATATATGCCACTAGCAGATTATATATATATATATATATATATATATATATATATATATATATATATATATATATATATATATATATATATATATATATATATATATATATATATATGCCACTAACAGAGATATGTGACACTAACAGAGAAATATGACACTAGCAGAGATATATGACACTAGCAGAGATATATATGACACTAGGAGAGATATGACACTAGCAGATATTTACATGATAGTAGCAAAGTATTAGAATAGTTTCATAACAGACCATAAATGTGCGTCTTAATGATATACAGAATTCCAAACACTCTTGTAATCTCCAGGTCACATTCTCAAGAAATATAAACTATAATGAATCAAAGGGATGACCGGTTAATTAAGGTTACTAAACCCCAATGAACAACCCTGGTTAAGGCTGATTATCCCTTATTTACTGTCATTCAAGAACGCTACATTAGGGAATATACTCCAGGTATACTCCTTAAAGTAAGGATTATACTAAGTTCTCAGTATTATACTTCAAAAGATATATACCTCACGAGGCATATATCCTGTTATAAATGGTGTTTCATATGGTAGTAATACACTGAATTTAGTCACACTTCTAGCGTGATTTATGGTTCCCTGCTCACCACTGGTGAAGAATTTGGGAACCTTTATTGTGGAAATATTTGTCCAGCCAGTGGCTTCTTCAGTCCAATACAGAGATGAACGGTGGAAGTTGAGGAGGAGTTTGAGGTAGTCCCTAAGTCTTGAGTCAATGTGTTCAGTGCATTACTCAAGACTGATGGACTGAACACATCGACTCCAGACCGAGGGACTGATTACCACAAACTTTTCATCTTCCACCATTTTTCTCTGCATTGGACTGAAGAAGCCACTGGCTGGCGAAACTTTTCTACAAAAAAAGATTCCCAGATGTTGCACAAGTATCTTGTAGGTTTTTTAAACCATTTACAGCTCATTACAATAATAAACACCTTCACACTGTAACAACTGGAAAAAAATCAATATTATGTATGGGGTCTCTTCTATATTTTATCCGAGGGTTTAGTGCTTTTATGACTATTTATGACTAGCTTGGTCACAAACATACCTGAACTATATCCAAAATACAAACTACCGGGACTTAACAACACCGAGTAATAGTCTGGCAATTCTCTACTTCATCTTACCCACCTAAACACCCACTCACCCTTTCTCTCTCTCTCTGTCTCTGTCTGTCTGTCTGTCTCTCTCTCTGTCTCTCTCTCTCTCTCTCTCTCTCTCTCTCTCTCTCTCTCTCTCTCTCTCTCTCTCACTACATAACCACAACACAAACAACAGGTCAAATGTATATCGACAAGTGCCTTTGACAACTAGTAACTACTACTACAACTATCAAAACCACTAATGTTACTAAATCTATTACTATACCACACACACACACACATTCATGCTTGCTAATCCTGCCATCAGAGTAACCCTCTTTATGATTATTACGTTCATTAAATAATCAATAATAAATAACTATATTTAAAGTAGACCGATGTCACTTGCTGTAATGAATTCTCCCCACGAGTGGAGTTGCAGTCTGCTAGTGTGATATATCTGCTAGTGTCATATATATCTGCTATTGGCATATGTATCTGCTAGTGGCATATGTATCTGCTAGTGTCATATGTATCTGCTATTGGCATATGTATCTGCTAGTGTCATATGTATCTGCTATTGGCATATGTATCTGCTAGTGTCATATGTATCTGCTATTGGCATATGTATCTGCTAGTGGCATATGTATCTGCTAGTGCTATATGTATCTGCTAGTGAAACAAGAAACAAAGTCAGCTGATCAAATAAAATTGCTGGCCCACAGACGGTTCTAACTTCATTCTGTGCCCTTCTTGTATGTCTAATAACAATAAAGTAAAAGGCTTTTAAATGAGCTGATGTAGGTAACAGATCTTAGATTGTAAATAAAGATAGGAATCCTTGTTAAATCTTGTGTAAAGAGACAGAGATAGAGGGAGCGACAGACACGGAGACAGACTTACACAACGCCTACACCATACATCATAATACTAATAATTTATTAGTATTATGATGTATGGTGCATGTCACTTTCGAAATGATATGCTGGTCGTCATAGAATCTGACCTAACATGTCACAGGCGTGTCTGACCTAACATGTCACAGGCGTGTCTGACCTAATATATCACAGGCGTGTCTGACCTAACATATCACAGGCGTGTCTGACCTAACATATCACAGGCGTGTCTGACCTAACATGTCACAGGAGTGTCTGACCTAACATGTCACAGGCGTGTCTGACCTAACATATCACAGGCGTGTCTGACCTAACATGTCACAGGAGTGTCTGACCTAACATGTCACAGGCGTGCCTGACCTAACATATCACAGGCGTGTCTGACCTAACATGTTACAGGCGTGTCTGACCTAACATATCACAGGCGTGTCTGACCTAACATGTCACAGGAGTGTCTGACCTAACATGTCACAGGCGTGTCTGACCTAACATGTCACAGGCGTGTCTGACCTAACATGTCACAGGCGTGTCTGACCTAACATGTCACAGGCGTGTCTGACCTAACATGTCACAGGCGTGTCTGACCTAACATGTCACAGGCGTGTCTGACCTAACATGTCACAGGCGTGTCTGACCTAACATGTCACAGGCGTGTCTGACCTAACATATCACAGGCGTGTCTGACCTAACATATCACAGGCGTGTCTGACCTAACATATCACAGGCGTGTCTGACCTAACATATCACAGGCGTGTCTGACCTAACATATCACAGGCGTGTCTGACCTAACATATCACAGGCGTGTCTGACCTAACATATCACAGGCGTGTCTGACCTAACATATCACAGGCGTGTCTGACCTAACATGTCACAGGAGTGTCTGACCTAACATGTCACAGGCGTGTCTGACCTGACATATCACAGGCGTGTCTGACCTAACATGTCACAGGCGTGTCTGACCTAACATGTCACAGGCGTGTCTGACCTAACATGTCACAGGCGTGTCTGACCTAACATATCACAGGCGTGTCTGACCTAACATGTCACAGGCGTGTCTGACCTAACATGTCACAGGCGTGTCTGACCTAACATATCACAGGCGTGTCTGACCTAACATGTCACAGGCGTGTCTGACCTAACATGTCACAGGCGTGTCTGACCTAACATATCACAGGCGTGTCTGACCTAACATGTCACAGGCGTGTCTGACCTAACATGTCACAGGCGTGTCTGACCTAACATGTCACAGGAGTGTCTGACCTAACATGTCACAGGCGTGTCTGACCTAACATGTCACAGGCGTGTCTGACCTAACATGTCACAGGCGTGTCTGACCTAACATGTCACAGGCGTGTCTGACCTAACATGTCACAGGCGTGTCTGACCTAACATGTCACAGGCGTGTCTGACCTAACATGTCACAGGCGTGTCTGACCTAACATGTCACAGGCGTGTCTGACCTAACATATCACAGGCGTGTCTGACCTAACATATCACAGGCGTGTCTGACCTAACATATCACAGGCGTGTCTGACCTAACATATCACAGGCGTGTCTGACCTAACATATCACAGGCGTGTCTGACCTAACATATCACAGGCGTGTCTGACCTAACATATCACAGGCGTGTCTGACCTAACATATCACAGGCGTGTCTGACCTAACATGTCACAGGAGTGTCTGACCTAACATGTCACAGGCGTGTCTGACCTAACATATCACAGGCGTGTCTGACCTAACATGTCACAGGCGTGTCTGACCTAACATGTCACAGGCGTGTCTGACCTAACATGTCACAGGCGTGTCTGACCTAACATATCACAGGCGTGTCTGACCTAACATGTCACAGGCGTGTCTGACCTAACATGTCACAGGCGTGTCTGACCTAACATGTCACAGGCGTGTCTGACCTAACATGTCACAGGCGTGTCTGACCTAACATGTCACAGGCGTGTCTGACCTAACATGTCACAGGCGTGTCTGACCTAACATATCACAGGCGTGTCTGACCTAACATATCACAGGCGTGTCTGACCTAACATATCACAGGCGTGTCTGACCTAACATGTCACAGGCGTGTCTGACCTAACATATCACAGGCGTGTCTGACCTAACATGTCACAGGCGTGCCTGACCTAACATATCACAGGCGTGTCTGACCTAACATGTTACAGGCGTGTCTGACCTAACATATCACAGGCGTGTCTGACCTAACATGTCACAGGCGTGTCTGACCTAACATGTCACAGGCGTGTCTGACCTAACATGTCACAGGCGTGTCTGACCTAACATGTCACAGGCGTGTCTGACCTAACATGTCACAGGCGTGTCTGACCTAACATGTCACAGGCGTGTCTGACCTAACATATCACAGGCGTGTCTGACCTAACATATCACAGGCGTGTCTGACCTAACATATCACAGGCGTGTCTGACCTAACATGTCACAGGCGTGTCTGACCTAACATGTCACAGGCGCTGTTACGAAGCGGCTACCGTCATTATCACCACCATCACTCGAAACATATGCAGTTTTCTGATTTATTAAATACTTTCTGAGCCTGATCACTGCCATCACCTGTCTCCACCCACTTACCTGGATACTACTTTCAGTGACCCAAAATTTAAACTGTACTTTCTATTCTGTTTTTAACTGAAGGAGCAACAGGTTAGTGAAACGCCTCAGTAATTAAGTTTCTTGTTGCATTTCTTTCGATGTTCATCACCATTTGCTACCTGAAAGGGAGGAGAGAGAGAGAGAGAGAGAGAGAGAGAGAGAGAGAGAGAGAGAGAGAGAGAGAGAGAGAGAGAGAGAGAGAGAATAAAAGCAATAAAAATACTTTCAAATGAGCTGATGTAGGTAACAGCTCTTAGCTTGTCAATAAAGTTAGGAATCCTTAACCTGTAAATAGCTTGCCAATAAAGCTAGGGATCCTTAACTTGTAAATAGCGTGTCAGTAAAGCTAGGGATCCTTAACTTGTAAGTAGCTTGTCAATAAAGCTAGGGATCCTTAACTTGTAAATAGCTTGTCAATAAAGTTAGGGATCCTTAACTAGTAAATAGCTTGTCAATAAAGCTAGGGATCCTTAACTTGTAAATAGCATGTCAATAAAGCTAGGGATCCTTAACTTGTAAGTAGCTTGTCAATAAAGTTAGGGATTCTTAACTTGTAAGTAGCTTGTCAATAAAGTTAGGGATTCTTAACTTGTAAATAGCTTGTCAATAAAGCTAGGGATCCTTAACTTGTAAATAGCTTGTCAATAAAGCTAGGGATCCTTAACTTGTAAATAGCTTGTCAATAAAGCTAGGGATCCTTAACTTGTAAATAGCTTGTCAATAAAGCTAGAGATCCTTAACCTATCCTCGTCAACCCTGTGTAAATATATAATTTAAATAATACGATCATCATACAATCACCCAACAATCATTTTTTTTTTATTTAGTGCGAATGATCGGAAAAAAACAATTTCTCTCAGATCCTTAACCTAAACAGACTTAATTTACATACAGAAATTTACAACTCATCTACCAATTATTGCCTCTGTTACACTGCTAATTGTTTGGACACACAAATAACCACACATAGGTGAATGTAACTTGTGACGACGTTTTGATCTTATTATTATTATTATTATTATAATCAAAAAGAAGCGCTAAGCCACAAGGGCTATACAGCGCTGCAGGGTAGGGAAGGAAGCGAGGGTATTGGATGGCAGAAGGGAGGAGGGATGATCAGCAGGTTACAGAAAACAGCGGGGCAGGGGATAGTACGGGGGTAGAGGGTAGCAAGAGATTGAAGTAGAAAGGGCTGAAGGTATCAGAATTTGTGAAGTAAGTCAGTTGTTGTCAAAAAGTCAATGAAAGAGTCTGGATGAAAGGTGAGTCCATCAGCGAGAAGGGAAGGTAAAGAGAGAGCAGCAGAGCGAAGATGACGACGGAGGTAAATTCTGCGTGCTCGTTGATAAAGTGGGCAGTCCAACAGAATGTGGCTGACTGATAATGGAACTTGGCAATTCTCACAGAGAGGAGCAGGGCGCCTCTCCATGAGATATCCATGAGTAAGACGAGTATGGCCAATGCGAAGACGGGAGAGAGTAGTCTCCCAACCTCGACACTGGTGGTAAGAAGACGGCCAGTAACCTATACTCGGTTCAATAGATTGAAGTTTGTTGCCGAGCATAGTAGACCAACGTTGTTGCCAACGGGTGTGAAGTTGGGAAGATATTGCAGCAAAATAGTCCGTAAATGGAATACCTCTACATGAAACTGGTAGGTCATGTACTGCTGACCGCGCAGCAGTGTCTGCCTGTTCATTGCCCTGTACGTCAACATGACCAGGGACCCAACAAAAAACAATATCTTTATGCTTGGTAAAGATGCGGCGTAGCCAAAGTTGGATACGGAGGACTAAGGGGTGAGGTGTATCAAATTTCTGTATAGCCTGTAAAGCACTAAGGGAGTCTGAGACAACCACAAATGATGACACAGGCATAGATGCAATACGGATAAGTGCTGTAAGGATGGCATACAATTCAGCAGTAAAAATACTAGCCGAAGATAGTAAATGCCCTTGCACGACGCTGTCCGGAAACACTGCTGCGAATCCTACGCCGTCAGAAGACTTAGAGCCATCTGTGTACACAGTAATGGCATGAGAATGAGAGTGAAAGTGGTCAAGAAAAAGAGAGCGGGAAGCGACCGTAGACAGTTGGGCTTTCGAGCAAGGGAGAGAGAAAGAACAGACTCGAACAGCTGGAACTTCCCAGGGGGGGTAGGGAAAAGTGAGATGCTACATGTACATAGAAAGGTGGTAATTGAAAAGAAGACAAGAGCGAATGAAGGCGAAGAAAGAAGGGACGGAGTAAACAGGGGCGGCGAACAAATAAAGAATGTCTACTAATATCAGTGACCATTCTATAAATGGAAGGATTGCGGAGATCATGAAAGCGTACATAGTAGCGAAGGCAATGGGCATCACGGCGATCGGATAAGGATGGAACGTTCGCTTCTGCATAGAGGCTCTCGACAGGGGAAGAGCGAAAAGCACCAAGGCATAAACGTAATCCTTGGTGATGAATGGGGTTAAGGCTAGAGAGAGCAGCAGGAGATGCCGCTGAATAGATCTGGTCACCATAATCAAGTTTCGATAAAATAAGGGTGGAATGTAGGCGAAGGAGGGTTCGACGATCAGCTCCCCATGAAAGATGAGCAAGGGTTTTAAGAAGGTTCAGCCGGCTGTAACAAGTTGCCTTCAGAGAGGTAATGTGAGGTTTCCAGGATAACCTACGATCAAAGAGGAGGCCCAGAAACTTGACTGTATCACGTTCAGGGATACGGGAGCCATAGAGGTACAAAGGATGATCGGAGATGACAGAGCGTCTAGTGAAAGTAATTTGGTGGGTTTTAGTGCTGGAAAATTTAAACCCACATGTGGTGGCCCAATTGGAAACACGGTCGACTGCATGCTGGAGAGAAACTGTAAGGAGGTGACAGTCAGCGCCTGCACAGGCAATAGCGAAGTCATCAACATAGAGTGATGACTAAATATTTGATGGAAGACTAGAGGCCAAATCATTAATAGCAAGGAGAAAAAGTGTTGTGCTCAGAACACATCCCTGGGGGACACCTTCAGCTTGGATAAAGTCCGGGGAGAGCACATTATTAACCCGAACACGGAAATGCCTGTCAGTTAAAAAGTTCTTAAGGAAGGATGGTAGATTGCCTCGAAGGCCTAAGGAGTGGGCTTGGGCTAAAATATTATACCTCCAAGTTGTGTCATATGCCTTCTCAAGGTCAAAAAATATGGCAATAACTGAGTGGTTATTCGCAAAGGCATTACGAACATACGTATCCAAGCGTAGTAAGGGGTCTATGATAGAACGTCCCTTACGAAAGCCATATTGATGAGTGGAGAGACTGTTGTGTGTCTCTAAATACCACACTAAACGTCTATTTACTAGGCGTTCCATTACTTTGCAAACTGCACTGGTAAAAGCAATGGGACGATAGTGGGAGGTTTCATGTCCCGTAGTGCCTGGTTTGCGGAAAAGGAGAACAATGGCGGATTTCCACAGCTGTGGAAGAACTCCTTGTGACCAAATAGGATTGTAAAGGCGTAATAGGACTGCAAGGGCTGACTGATGTAAATGTTGTAGCATACGAATATGAATGTCATCGGGCCCAGCTGCCGATGATCGGCAAGCTGAGAGTGTTGCCTCCAGTTCTTGAAGTGTAAAAGGCACATTATACTGTTCTTCTCTGAGAGAAGAAAAGTCCAAGGGTGCTAACTCTCTGGCAGACTTTGAGGAAAGAAATGAGGGGCATAGATGGAGTCCCTGAGAAATACGGACCAGATGATTGCCAATTTCATTGGCAACATCTAGTGGGTTTGCTATATCAACACCGGCAACCCGCAGAACAGGAGCCGGGTCAGGAGAATATTTACCACTCAGTTTTCGTACTTTTTTCCAGACTGCACTCATAGAGGAAGCAGAGGTGATGGTGGAGACATAATCTCGCCAGCAAGTGCGTTTAGCATCACGGATGACACGGCGAGCGATCGCACGCTTCTGCTTAAAATCAAGAAGTCTCTCTGTGGTTCTATTGTACCGGTACCTGCCCCATGCAGCGCGTTTCAAACGTACTGCACGAGCACAAGCAGGAGACCACCAAGGCACGCATTTCTGAGAATGCCTGCCCGAAGTTTGGGGTATAGAATGAGAAGTTGCGGTTAAAACGGAGGACGAGAAGAGGTGTAAAAGCTCATCGATGGAGGACGAAGAAGGAACCTCTCTAAAAACAGTTAGGTGTGAGTAAAGGTTCCAATTTGCCCGATTAAATTGCCAGCATGGGGTGCGAAGAGGTGGTGAATATGAAGGGGAAGTAAGAATGATTGGGAAATGATCGCTGTCATGTAAGTCCGGGAGAACAGACCAAGTGAAGTCTAATGCGGCGGAGGAAGAGCAGACTGAGAGATCGATGCAAGAGAGAGTGTGAGTCCGAGGATCAAAATGGGTGCGAGTACCTGTATTTAAAACATGGAGGGGGTGGGTGGCAAGAAAAGCCTCTAACTGAATGCCACGGGAATCACAGTGAGACCCCCCCCCCCAGAGGAAATGGTGGGCATTAAAATCACCAAGTAACAGAATCGGTGGTGGTAATGACGAAACAAGAAAGGCAATATCCGGAATAGATAATGCCCGAGAAGGAGAGAGATATAAAGAACAAAGCGTATACCACCTATGCAAGTGGATACGGGCTGCTGTGTAATGCAGCGAAGTATGAACAAATAGCTGATGGTACGGAATATCAGTGCGTAGAAGAAGGGCACTTTCATTAAAGGTCCCATCAGGAAAAGGATCTGAAGAATACAATAAATTATAGCCTAAGATGGGAGAGGTAACAGCAGAGTGTAATTTTGGTTCCTGTAAGCAAACACCAACAGGGGAAAACTGGGAGAGTAACATCTGAAGCTCACCCCGATTACCCCTGAGGCCGCGTATATTCCACTGTAAATAGGCCATGATTGGCAATGATAAAGATACCTGAAATCCGCAGGTAAGGGTTCCTACGGACTAGAGGGGTTAGAAAAGTCCACATGCGGAGGCAGTGGAAAACGTTCAAGCAGCGAAGGAACGGTGCGCTGTGAAGAAAGGAGTTGTGCAGATGGAGTTGTGCAGAGAGGAGAGAGAGAAGGAGCGGAAGGTGGATCAGTGTCCATTGATGGTTTGGTCTCTGCAGTATATTCAGAGATTGCTTCAAGTGTTTCAGAATTCAGAGACGTCGTATGGGAGACAATATTGGAAATGGTAGGGGGAGGATGAGTAAAGATTGGAACTGTAATAGACTGTACCAAGGTAGGGGGGGGGCCAAAGGGTGGAGGGAACTGGAGAAGCGTGGAAGGGGACAGAAGAGGCAGAAACCTGGGAGGTGGCAGAAGAGGAAGAAACTTGGGAGGGAACAGGGGAGGAAGGTACAGTACGAGGAGGAGGGTGAACCTCTACACTTGTAACAGAGCCAGTGAGAGGGGGAGAACCAGGTACAGAGACAGGGAAGGAAAAATGAGGAGGTGGAAGATGGGCAGGAGGTGTTAACGGACCTTTTTTTGACTTTTGAGAAGTAGAGGGACGATTGGGAGGAGGTGTCATACGAGATCTCGTCGCTACTGAGGCTTGTGAGAGAGAACACGAAGAAGCGAGATCAGACTGAGACGTTGAAGTAGGGACGTCTGAGCCGAGGACAGCAAAAGAATTAGCTACAGGAGTGACTATGGAAGAGGTAACCGCAGAGGTGGGTGCAGAAGATGGGATACCAGAAGTGGGGGAACGTTTTGAAACACGGGAATAAGAAACACGAGGTAGTCTCCCTTGGAGTCGGAGATGAGAAACTGCCATGGCATAAGGGAGACCTTCTGCCTCTTTGAGGTAACGGATTTCCCGCTCGTTTAAGTAGACTTGACAACAGCGAGAGTACGAAGGGTGAGCCTCATGACAATTAAGGCAAGAGGGAGGTCGATTGCAAGACGTATTAGAATGGTCATCGGCACCACAGACTGGGCATTCGGCGATAGATCTGCAATATTTCGCTGGATGGCCAAATCGCCAGCAATTTCTACACTGTTGCGGTGTAGGTATCACCTTTCGAACTTGTAACCGATGTCCTGCTACATAAACTGAGGATGGGAGTTCACGGCTGTCAAAAGTTAAACGAGCCACATTGCTAGGGTATCGTCTCCGCCCGCGGGCAGGAAGAACGTAAGTGTCTACCTTGAGGATTGGGAGATCTTGGAGTTCCAGCTGTTCAAGAATGTCAGTGCCACATGTCTGGAAATTTTGTTGAACTATGGTATGGGGTAGAATGATGGTACCACTACAAGAATTGAGGGAATGATGCTTTTCAATAGTTACAGGAACAGTATCGATATGGGAAAGACAAGAAAGCTCATGAGCCTGGGTAGCATTCTGCACGGTGACGATGCGCGTACCGCTCTTAAGAGCATGAAAAGAAATATCTTTACCAACATGGCATAGGAGTGCCTTGCCAATACTGTGGTCAAAAAGATACGCAGTAGAGGAAGTCGGTCGTAAAGTGAAGAATTTAGTCCATTGTGCAGTCTGAAACTGAGCGTGGAAAGGTAGTGAAGGACGTGTCGATCTTTTCTGATTATTATTATTATTATAATCAAAAAGAAGCGCTAAGCCACATGGACTATACAGCGATCTTTTCTGAGAAGCACCAGAAGGTGGAGAAGTATCATCAGCAGGTAATTGTCGTTGGCGTTTAGGCGTGGGACCAGAGTTGGTCCGACGTGGAACGGGCCGGCGATTCGAAAATTGCCGCACCGTAGAGGGAGAGGCCGGAAGCATAGTCAGAGGAGAGCGAAGGTCAGATAAATCGAAGGAGTCAGTCGAGGCCTCGGTACCTGAAGCGGGTGAGGAAACAGCACCAGCAAGAGGTACAGAGGCATGAGGAGTGTCCGAAGAGTGGTCCAAAGACGAGGCGGGGTCAGAACGGGGTGCGGTATCAAGAAGGGGCCCAGGGGTAGCAGGTTCATGGACTAGGGCTGCCATGGTTAGGTTACTTCTTTCTTTTTGTTTTTAAGAAAAAAAAAGAAAGAAAAGAAATAAAAATAAAAAAAAGAATAAAAAAAGGGGGGACCGGGGAGGGATAGTTCCTAGGAGGAATGAAAGGGCCAGAAATCTCCCTCCGCGCCCAAGAGGACCTCAGCACTGCAAGTAGCGCAGATGCAGCATGGAACCCGTGCCATACCCTACCCATCATGCCAGTAAACCGGCAATCCGGGATAGCAACCTCACATCTGCCGAGCTACCTCGGTGGACAAAAGAGAGGGCGGCCGGAAATCCGCCACAAAGCATACCTCCTTCGGCCACCACCCCCGGAATCCGAAAGGTGGCTTCCAGAGATACACCCGTAGCCCGAGACACACTCAAAGCCACCCTCCGGGATACCGGAGAGGGATCAGGACATCCCCAGACAATCCAGATTCCACGGCAAACTACGCCACCGACAAGAACCTCAACGGAATGGGATGGACCCCGGTA
Source organism: Cherax quadricarinatus (assembly GCF_038502225.1). Classification (NCBI taxonomy): domain Eukaryota; kingdom Metazoa; phylum Arthropoda; class Malacostraca; order Decapoda; family Parastacidae; genus Cherax; species Cherax quadricarinatus. Next base: position 497,880 of record NW_027195059.1, read on the forward strand.
CCCTTTCCCCTACCTAGGAACTAGCGTGCCTGTGGGGAAAAAAAAACCAAAGGCCAAAAAGGAAGGGCAAAAGGGAGGGGTGGGGAGGAGGAGGAGGAAAAGAAAAAGGGGAGGATGGGATAGGGAACGGGGAATTGGGGGGTAATTAGGTCCGGTCTGAGGAAGTAGACCGACAGGTCTAATTCCTCAGACCAAGAGCCTCTTCACCACGCCAAGGAGCCCCCCTTGAAGAGGTTTTTGATCTTAGACCTTTGACTCATTGGTTGTTAAGTTAATGGTCCAACTTGGACCGAAATATCTTAAGTATCATTCTCTTTTGTGCAGGTTATTTGTGTATTGTTCCAGTCACGGTATTGTGCCTTTTTATTATGTGTGTAGAGACATTTGTTTATACATTTATAACTAGCGCTCACTACATCGAGGATTTTCCAAATGTCTTCATCTTCCGTGTGGCTAACTGTACATAGAACTCTCTGTGGGCCCCTAGATCCTTTGCAGTGCACCTCTTTCTCAGTATTTGATCGACTCCACCACTACTACTACAACAACAACTACTACTACAACTACTACTACCACCTCTACTAATTCTCGTGTTCCCGTCAGTGTCTGCTTGCCTATATATACTCCCACCTCCTGTCCTTTCTGTTGAAGAAACCTTTCTCCTTTTGGTAGCCAGAAACGGGTCATCGCAAGATTAAGACCCGTGCCAGGACTCCCGTCTTGGTGATTATACACATACACTCCTTTCTATTAGTGTGACTTTGTTAATGGTCCAAGTAGGACCGAAACGTCGTCGTAAGCTCTTCTCTTCTTTGTGCGGGTTGTGTACCTCTCACAAGACAACTCACAGTTCAATGGCATTGAGAAAGTCTTTGGTAAGGACACTGGAGTTGTGACCGTTATGAATTTACTGGCTAATTAAGTCAGCGTAACAGGAACGCCCTAGTAAATAATAACGTGACATAAAAGCCACGGGGGTGGGGGTCTTATTAACATGATAAATGACACATTCGGCACGTAACATTATTTACTAAATTGCCTGTTACGCCAGCCGTTCTCCGCCGGAAAATTCACATGGATGTTATCCTCCCGAATCCTGCCAGTGATTTCTGCCGTATACAATACTCGGTAAGCAATACTCGGTGAGAAAAACACATTCAGTATGCAATGCAGAGTGAGTTTTCTTCACAAGTCTTGTTCATAATTCTCTTTTCCAGTGTAGGTGATGTCACTGAAGCTTAGCAAGAACAGTTTTTGTAAATAAAGTTGATTTCTTTGTGAATGTGATCCGACTACCGTAAGCCGGTGGGTGAATTGGACCTGCCTCGCATGGGCCAGTAAGCCTGTTGGAGTGTTCTTTCTTACGTTCTAAAAGTTTGAACTGCCAACGAGTGTACGAGAATATATGCCAGCGAGTCCTTAAACTTATAATTCCCCTTTCATCGACGTATCAGTGGGAGATGGGATTTTTCTGCCTTGATTGGAAGCTGATCTCAGCAGCGAGATGAATCTCCCGTGAGAATTATCTTAGACGTACACTCGGCTAGACATAAAATATATCAGACTTTTTATGCAAGTGATACCTTTAAATTTTAAGTGTTGTATCGCACAACGTTTGGTTATTTGCTGGTAAAGAATTAAAACTGCAAATTGAATATTTTCATTTCCTTTTATTGTGAAGTTAAATGTAATTAAAAAAAGCCAGATCACTTTTTATTACCTTTCTCTTTGTCATTCGTCTGAACATTTTCTCCTGTTTTTGCACAGTAGTGGGTTGCATATGATGAATTCAATAACACTGCAATGCAAGTCTTTGTTTCCATCTTACGTAGTTATTGCATTATAAGTGTGTGATATTACGTACACTTAAACGTTAGGGGTCGGGACGTTGGTCACATATGGACATGCTTGGAAATCACTACCAAAAAACAACAAAAGAATCATCGTTAAAGACCAAGAATATTCTGTCAACAAGAATATTCTGTCAACAAGAATATTCTGTCAACAAGAATATTCTGTCAACAACACTGCTTATTAAGTTTAAGAAAAAACGTGAAGTATTTTAATGAGGGAATAGTGATTCTTTGCGGAATTTTGTAAAATAGTTTTAAGCCCTTTCACTACGACACTACATCTCTCCCCCTATTATTTACTCTCTGTGTTAATGAGTCCCTGCCTTTGTAGGTGAAAGGTAGCCTGAATAGGCTCCCACTTTTGATTACTCCCTTGAAGATAATGCAGCGTGACGCGCTCAGGATTAAAATAACTCGCCGGCTCCTACCCACACACAGGATTCTGTGGTCAACAGGTTGGCAACCCCTTCAGTAGTCTTCAGCTGGGGCTCAATGACTGTGTATATGTCAACGAGACAATGATATAATTACATCCAGTGAGGAAAAATACACTTAAGGGTAAATCCACGGCGGATTATATGAAAGATGTCACCGGTTGACAAAAGCTAATTAGAAGAGCATTACTAATCCTTACAAATTATCTAAGACAGATGTTGCAGCCTTAAATGATATTGTTGCGATGGATAAAACACTCTGGAGCAAAAATAAGGAAAATAAGAACAAGCGGATTCGGATGGAAGCCGCAAATAATACCAAGTGATATGAAATATTTCAACGTAAGAGCAAGAGAGCATGGAGGAGGTGAATGTATTCAAACATTTAGGAGTAGACGTGTCAGCAGATGGGTCTGTGAAGGCTGAGGTGAGTCAGGAATGATGATGGGAAAAAGGTGAGTGGTGCACTTAGGAGTCTGTGGAGACAAAGAACTTTGTCCATGGAAGCAAAGAGGGGAATGTACGAATATAGTTATACCAACACTCTTATATGGGTGTGAAGCATGGGTGGTGAATGTTGCAACAAGGAGAAGGCTGGAGGCAGTGGAGATGTCGTGTCTGAGGGCAATGTGTGGTGTGAATATAATGCAGAGAATTCGTAGTTTGGAAATTAAGAGGAGGTGTGGGATTACCAAAACTATTATCCAGAGGGCTGAGAAGGGGTTGTTGAAGTGGTTCGGACATGTAGAGAGGAGTGAACATCGAGTGTGTATAAATCTGTAGTGGAGGGAAGGCGGGATAGGGGTCGACCTAGGGAAGGTTGGAGGAAGGGGGTAAAGGTAGTTTTGTGTGGGAGGGGCTTGGACTTCCAGCAAGCATGCGTGAGCTTGTATAATAGGAGTGAATGGAGACAAATGGTTTTTAGGACTTGACGTGCTGTTGGAGTGTGAGCAAGGTAACATTTATGAAGGGATTCAGGGAAACCGACAGGCTGGACTTGAGTCCTGGAGATGGGAAGTACAGTGTCTGCACTCTGAAGGAGGGGTGTTAATGTTGCAGTTTTATAACTGTAGTGTAAGCACGCCTCTGGCAAGACAGTGATGGAGTGAATGAATTTTTTTCTTTTTCGGGTCACCCTGCCTTGGTGGGAGACGGCCGATGTGTTAATAAATATAATATTGGAGCAATGAAAAAGTGGAATTTGCCAGATCACTATAGAAGCGCATGTCACACTGACACACTAACATCAATATTATAACGAAAGTTCTTCTCGGCTAACTGAGAAAAGATTATATTAAATAATCACACACACACACACACACACGCACACACACACACACACACACACACACACACACACACACACACACACACACACACACTGAAAAAGTATAATTTCAAAAATAGTTATAATAGGGTCCACGAGACGGTGGGAGAGAATTTGGCAGACGATAAGCTGAGAGGCGACCCAGGAGCTGAGACTCAACCCTTGCAACCACAAGCAGGCGAGTATAAATAAGTGCACACACACTTTCTCTCACGCAAATACACACACACACACACACACACACACACACACACACGCACACACACACACACACACACACACACATACACACACACACAGGAAAAAGATCTGGGGGTGAGTATAACACCGAGCATATCTCCTGAGGCGCACATCAATCAGATAACTGCTGCAACATACGGGCGCCTGGCAAACCTGAGATTAGCATTCCGATACCTCAGCAAGGATTCGTTCAAGACTCTGTATACCATTTACGTCAGGCCCATACTGGAGTATGCAGCACCAGTTTGGAACCCACACCTAGTCAAGCACGTCAAGAAATTAGAGAAAGTGAAAAGGTTTGCAACAAGACTAGTCCCAGAGCTACGGGGATTGTCCTACGAAGAAAGGTTGAGGGAAATCGGCCTGACGACACTGGAGGCCAGGAGGGTCAGGGGAGACATGATAACGACATATAAAATACTGCGCGGAATAGACAAGGTGGACAAAGACGGGATGTTCCAGAGAAGGGACACAGACACAAGAGGACACAATTGGAAGTTGAAGACTCAGATGAATCAAAGGGATGTTAGGAAGTATTTCTTCAGTCATAGAGTAGTCAGGCCGTGGAATAGCCTAGAAAGTGACGTAGTGGAGGCGGGAACCATGCATAGTTTTAAGGTGAGGTATGATAGAGCTCATGGGGCAGGGAGAGAGAGGACCTAGTAGCAATCAGCGAAGAGGCGGGGCCAGGACCTGTGACTCGACCCCTGCAACCACAAATAGGTGAGTACAAATAGGTGAGTACACAGAGCTCAGGGGAATGTTGTACGAGGAAAGGTTGAGGGAAATTGGACTGATGACACTGGAGGACAGAAGGGTGAGGGGAGACATGATAACGACATACAAGATACTGCGGGGAATAGACAAGGTGGACAGAGATAGGATGTTCCTGAGAGGGGACACAGAACCAAGGGGTCACAACTGGAAGCTTAAGACTCAGACGAGTCACAGGGACGTTAGGAAGTATTTCTTCAGTCAAAGAGTCGTCAGGAAGTGGAATAGCCTAGCAAGTGAAGTAATGGAGGCAGGAACCATACATAGTTTTAAGAAGAGGTATGATAAAGCTCAGGAAGCAGAGAGAGAGAGGACCTAGTAGCGATCAGTGAAGAGGCGGGGCCAGGAGCTAAGTCTCGACCCCTGCAACCACAATTGAGTACACACACACACACACACACACACACACACACACACACACACACACATACACACAAACACATTACACATGGGCCAAATACAGCAGGAATGTAACTCAGAAGAATAGCGTGGAACATCCACCCGAATAACGGCCATAAACAAGAGACTAGTATAGCTACTGACAAAAGAATTTTAGACTCGAATGCAGTGTGGAACTTCATAAAGAACGATTGTGCCAAAATAGCAGCCAGACAGACACTGTTGTGGAGTCAGGACACTCTTCTAGCTGAAGTGGGGGAAAAAATGTGAGTGAGTTATTTGACAGTTGTGAGGGAGATGACCACACACACCCGGCCATAACACAACACCAGCCTCCGCACCAGTGTTGGAGAGACTGTATGTCTGTCTGAGTGTTGGAGACATTAGGTGCGAGTGTTGGAGGAGCAGTAGTTCTGCACCAGTGGTTGAAATGTTTGTAGTTTTGCACCAGTGTTGGAGACACTAGTTTTGCACCAGTGTTAGAAATGTTTTTAACACCCGTCAGTGTTGCAGACACTGTGATTCACAGTCACTGTTGGAAATATTATAGTTTTGTTCCATTGTTGGAGACTAAATCTCTGTACTAGTGATGGAGATCTTTGTACGAATGTTGGAGAAAACAGATTAGTTTTAGCTGTGGGTTCCTGCTTACGAAAGATCAATATATTACTGCGACAGTGAGAAATGTGCCAGTGTACTGGAGACAGTGAGAAATATGCCAGTGTACTGGAGACAGTGAGAAATGTGCCAGTGTACTGGAGACAGTGAGAAATGTGCCAGTGTACTGGAGACAGTGAGAAATGTGCCAGTGTACTGGAGACAGTGAGAAATATGCCAGTGTACTGGAGACAGTGAGAAATGTGCCAGTGTACTGGAGACAGTGAGAAATGTGCCAGTGTACTGGAGACAGTGAGAAATGTGCCAGTGTACTGGAGACAGTGAGAAATGTGCCAGTGTACTGGAGACAGTGAGAAATGTGCCAGTGTACTGGAGACAGTGAGAAATGTGCCAGTGTACTGGAGACAGTGAGAAATGTGCCAGTGTACTGGAGACAGTGAGAAATGTGCCAGTGTACTGGAGACAGTGAGAAATGTGCCAGTGTACTGGAGACAGTGAGAAATGTGCCAGTGTACTGGAGACAGTGAGAAATGTGCCAGTGTACTGGAGACAGTGAGAAATGTGCCAGTGTACTGGAGACAGTGAGAAATGTGCCAGTGTACTGGAGACAGTGAGAAATGTGCCAGTGTACTGGAGACAGTGAGAAATGTGCCAGTGTACTGGAGACAGTGAGAAATGTGCCAGTGTACTGGAGACAGTGAGAAATGTGCCAGTGTACTGGAGACAGTGAGAAATGTGCCAGTGTACTGGAGACAGTGAGAAATGTGCCAGTGTACTGGAGACAGTGAGAAATGTGCCAGTGTACTGGAGACAGTGAGAAATGTGCCAGTGTACTGGAGACAGTGAGAAATGTGCCAGTGTACTGGAGACAGTGAGGAATATGCCAGTGTACTGGAGACAGTGAGAAATGTGCCAATGTGCTGGAGACAGTGAGAAACGTGCCAGTGTGCTGGAGACAGTGAGAAATGTGCCAGTGTACTGGAGACAGTGAGAAATGTGCCAGTGTACTAGAGACAGTGAGAAATGTGCCAGTGTACTGGAGACAGAAATGTATCACGTACCAAAGTGTGAAGTTGACGTAATAGGAACAATAATGAATGAGAAAAAAAGTGGAAATAAGTCACTGACTATTTTGAGGTTATCCTAGATAATTTACACATGTTATTAGGTACGTTAATTGTACTTATGCGTACCTGTACCTAATTACTTACGTAAACAGGAGACAGTGTGGCGGTGTGAAGCAAGGGAAAAATATCAATTTGGTTTGCATAATATATTACGAAGTGTTAAACCCGTGTGGGAGATTCAACACAAGACGTGGTGAAGGCTCGATTCTCTGTCCATCAAATGAGGTCGCCCTCAGACCCGCCAGAAGCTGTTCTGAATTGTTCCAGGCATGGTATTGTGGGTTAGTTTTGAATTGTTCCAGCCATGGTATTGTTGGTTAGTTGTGAATTGTTCCAGCCATGGTATTGTTGGTTAGTTGTGAATTGTTCCAGCCATGGTGTTGTGGGTTAGTTGTGTATTGTTCCAGCCATGGTATTGTGGGTTGGTTGTGAATTGTTCCAGCCATGGTATTGTGGGTTAGTTGTTAATTGTTCCAGCCATGGTATTGTGGGTTAGTTGTGAATTGTTCCAGTCATGGTATTGTGGGTTAGTTGTGAATTGTTCCAGCCATGGTATTGTGGGTTAGTTGTGAATTGTTCCAGTCATGGCATTGTGGGTTAGTTGTGAATTGTTCCATCCATGGTATTGTGGGTTAGTTGTGAATTGTTCCAGCCATGGTATTGTGGGTTAGTTGTGAATTGTTCCAGCCATGGTATTGTGGGTTAGTTGTGAATTGTTCCAGCCATGGTGTTGTGGGTTAGTTGTGAATTGTTCCAGCCATGGTATTGTGGGTTGGTTGTGAATTGTTCCAGCCATGGTATTGTGGGTTAGTTGTGAATTGTTCCAGCCATGGTATTGTGGGTTAGTTGTGAATTGTTCCAGCCATGGTATTGTGGGTTGGTTGTGAATTGTTCCAGCCATGTTATTGTGGGTTAGTTGTGAATTGTTCCAGCCATGGTATTGTGGGTTAGTTGTGAATTGTTCCAGCCATGGTATTGTGGGTTAGTTGTGAATTGTTCCAGCCATGGTGTTGTGGGTTAGTTGTGAATTGTTCCAGCCATGGTATTGTGGGTTGGTTGTGAATTGTTCCAGCCATGGTATTGTGGGTTAGTTGTGAATTGTTCCAGCCATGGTATTGTGGGTTAGTTGTGAATTCTTCCAGCCATGGTATTGTGGGTTGGTTGTGAATTGTTCCAGCCATGTTATTGTGGGTTAGTTGTGAATTGTTCCAGCCATGGTGTTGTGGGTTAGTTGTGAATTGTTCCAGCCATGGTATTGTGGGTTAGTTGTGAATTGTTCCAGCGACAGTAATGTGGTATAATTATGGTTATTATTTTTTTATTATTATCATTAATTCGATGGGAAACCACAAATTCCATTGGTACCAAATATTAGCACCCGGAAATTTGAAGGTCATCAGAACTGACCTATGAAAGAGGAGGGTAGGCTATTTTAGCTTAGGTTAATCAGGAAACAGGTCAAGTGTTTTTCCAACGCTGGTCAGGAAACACAGGAACTGAAGCTTTTGGTCGTCTGACCGAGGCCTTCCACTGGCTTACCACTCCACAGCCTCGGTAACTTTGGATCAAGAGCCTTCACCCGCAACAAAAACCCCTTAAAGGGAATATCACATGCTGCAGATAAAAACCATCCTGGGAGGTACTACCATCCTGCCAGACGAGGAAAACGAGAACTGAAGGATGTTAAAAGTTTTACACTCTGGCAGGATTGATGGATTTTCCTTCCCTATTTCAACAACTTTCACTGATAAAAATTTAATAAATCAATCTCTCCTTTCGTTTGATAATAAAAATATAATGAAAATAATAATAATAAAGGAACTAATAATAATGAAACTAATAAAAATATATAATAATAATAATAATAATAATAATAATAATAATAATAATAATAATAAGGGTTAAACCAAGTGGGTCACACAGCTATTTGCGTTCATAATACACGATTTTCAGGTATGTTAATTAAGGGGTTTACCTGTATAGTGTTCCGGGGCTCAACGCCCCCCTCAGCCCGATCCTCGACCAGGCTGAGGGACTGATTACCTCAACTTCCTCATCTTCCATCTCTGTATTGGACTGAAGAAGTCACTGGCTGGCCAAACCTTTCCAGAATAAAGTTACCCAAATCTTGCACAAGTGTCTTATTTATCAACTTATTTATCAACGTATTTATCAACTTATTTATCAACGTATTTATCAACTTATTTATCAACGTATTTATCAACGTATTTATCAACTTATTTATCAACGTATTTATCAACTTATTTAATCATTCACATTATCCTTGACTGGTAATTACCACATAACATGCAGCCTAAATTACCCTCGTGTAGTAGATAGGCTTCAAACCCCCATTAGCCAACCAACCAATCCCGTTTCTTGTATAAAATCCCGATTACCTCCCATTTCCCAGCTGCCGAATTATCCTTACGGGTTTAGCGCTTCTCCATGAATAAAATAATAATAATGTCTAAGTAACTGCCAAAAAATGGCACTTTGAGTTGCCATTTTGTGTCCGGATGTTACGAGAAAATTACTTTGAAATTAGGCTGAATTTTCAATATTTTTGAGAGGCTTGGAGAGGTAGGGAAAGATGGAATTGGAATGAGAGAGACGAATAATAAATAAGTGATGTTAAGCTCTAAGCCCATGAGGGTTATTCAGAGCAAGACGAGGTGAAGGCTCGATCCTCCGTCCACTGAGCGCGAGGCAGAATGTGTTTCTATTTATACTCGCCTAGATTACTCGAGAGACAGAAGCATTGGGAAGGTAACAACAGTAGTGGTAGTAACAGTTGAGGTCGTAACAGAAGTAGTAACAACTGTAATGGTGGCAACAGCAGTGGTAGCAACAGTAGTAGTAGTACAGTAGTGGTAGCAACAGAAGTGGTAGCAACAGAAGTGGTAGCAACAGAAGTAGTAGTAACAAAAGTGGTAGCAACAGAAGTTGTAGTAACAGCAGTAGTAGCAACAGAAGTTGTAGTAACAGCAGTGGTAGCAACAGAAGTGGTAGTAACAACAGTGACAGCAACAGAAGTGGTAGCAAGAGCAATGGTAGCAACAGTAGTGGCAGCAACAGTAGTGGTAGCAACAGTAATAGTGGCAATAATAATGATAGCAGCAGTAATAACAGTAATGATAGCAACAGTAATGATAGCAACAGTAATGATAGCAACAGTAATGATAGCAACAGTAATGATAGCAACAGTAATGATAGCAGCAGTAATGATAGCAACAGTAATGATAGCAACAGTAATGATAGCAACAGTAATGATAGCAGCAGTAATGATAGCAACAGTAATGATAGCAATAGTAATGATAGCAACAGTAATGATAGCAACAGTAATGATAGCAACAGTAATGATAGCAACAGTAATGATAGCAACAGTAACGATAGCAACAGTAATGATAGCAACAGTAATGATAGCAACAGTAATGATAGCAACAGTAATGATGGCAACAGTAATTATAGCAACAGTAATGATAGCAACAGTAATGATAGCAACAGTAATGATAGCAACAGTAATGATAGCAACAGTAACGATAGCAACAGTAATGATAGCAACAGTAATGATAGCAACAGTAATGATAGCAACAGTAATGATAGCAACAGTAACGATAGCAACAGTAATGATAGCAACAGTAATGATAGCAACAGTAATGATAGCAACAGTAATGATAGCAATAGTAATGATAGCAACAGTAATGATAGCAACAGTAATGATAGCAACAGTAATGATAGCAACAGTAATTATAGCAACAGTAATGATAGCAACAGTAACGATAGCAACAGTAATGATAGCAACAGTAATGATAGCAACAGTAATGATAGCAACAGTAATGATAGCAACAATAATTATAGCAACAGTAATGATAGCAACAGTGATAGCAACAATAATTATAGCAACAGTAATGATAGCAACAGTAATGATAGCAACAGTAATGATAGCAACAGTAATGATAGCAACAGTAATGATAGCAACAGTAATGATAGCAACAGTAATGATAGCAACAGTAATGATAGCAACAGTAATGATAGCAACAGTAATGATAGCAACAGTAATGATAGCAACAGTAATGATAGCAACAGTAATGATAGCAACAGTAATGATAGCAACAGTAATGATAGCAACAGTAATGATAGCAACAGTAATGATAGCAACAGTAATGATAGCAACAGTAATGATAGCAACAGTAATGATAGCAACAGTAATGATAGCAACAGTAATGATAGCAACAGTAATGATAGCAACAGTAATGATAGCAACAGTAATGATAGCAACAGTAATGATAGCAACAGTAATGATAGCAACAGTAATGATAGCAACAGTAATGATAGCAACAGTAATGATAGCAACAGTAATGATAGCAACAGTAATGATAGCAACAGTAATGATAGCAACAGTAATGATAGCAACAGTAATGATAGCAACAGTAATGATAGCAACAGTAATGATAGCAACAGTAATGATAGCAACAGTAATGATAGCAACAGTAATGATAGCAACAGTAATGATAGCAACAGTAATGATAGCAACAGTAATGATAGCAACAGTAATGATAGCAACAGTAATGATAGCAACAGTAATGATAGCAACAGTAATGATAGCAACAGTAATGATAGCAACAGTAATGATAGCAACAGTAATGATAGCAACAGTAATGATAGCAACAGTAATGATAGCAACAGTAATGATAGCAACAGTAATGATAGCAACAGTAATGATAGCAACAGTAATGATAGCAACAGTAATGATAGCAACAGTAATGATAGCAACAGTAATGATAGCAACAGTAATGATAGCAACAGTAATGATAGCAACAGTAATGATAGCAACAGTAATGATAGCAACAGCAATGATAGGAACAGTAATGATAGCAACAGTAATGATAGCAACAGTAATGATAGCAACAGTAATGATAGCAACAGTAATGATAGCAACAGTAATGATAGCAACAGTAATGATAGCAACAGTAATGATAGCAACAGTAATAACAGCAACAGTAATAACAATATTACAAATCCCTGTTAACCACAGTCACAAGGAGGATAAGACAAGCCAATCTTACACATTATTATTATTATTATTAAGACAGAGTGACATAAAGAGAAAATATACAGAGGAAACATTACTTATCACATTTTAGGAGAAAGTTTGCCAACTTTTGCGTCACACTAAATAAGAAAACTTTCCTCAAAGTGGCCGCCTTACAGTAATTTACTGTTAGACTATGCTAACAGCTTTCATGGTACACCATTCCTATTCTCGTTTCTCCCTCCCACTTTTCTCTCTCTCTCTCTCTCTCTCTCTCTCTCTCTCTCTCTCTCTCTCTCTCTGAGTTCAATATCTCACTTGCTAATGCTTGGTAAAAACCCACATGGAGATGGAAACTCTGGAGATTAATTGATTTGTACAGTTCAACCCTCTTCTGGCATCCTCTTCTGGTGAGCTTATCTGCTGAAGAGGATCCCAGAGTTTTTGTCTCCATGTGAGCTATTACTGAGCATAAGGATATATTAAGTTAGGATCGCTGCAGAAGGCCCACATTGTAGGCCTTCCGCAGATATCTAAATTTTCACATCCGATACATCTCTACATGCCTAGTAGAGATGTATCGGATATCCGCATTTGCATCCGCGGAACATCCGCACAATTTCTTATATCGGCATCCGCATTTTACTGAAAACAAATATCCGCATATGTATCCGCATCCAGGATATCTAAATCTTCACATCCGATACATCTCTAGCCTACAAACTCTTGCTGAGGAGATCCTTCTCTCACCCAACTCACCCTACCCATATATTAACCATATCACGGGCTGGGATAGAACCCGCGGTCAGAGAGTCATAAAACTCCAGCCCGTCGCGTTAGCCACTAGACCAGCTAGCCACAATAAGATTCATCCAACTAGGTATATTTCTACACCATAGGAAGGTTAGCATAGGCACCACTGTACTTGACTGAAGAAGCCTACGGTGTAGGCGAAACGTTTCCATAATAAAGGTACCAAACTGTTGTTGGTAAGTGAAATTTGAGTTGCTTTTCCCTTCCTTACATCAAATTTGATAACATATTAATCCCAGAGTCTCAATGATCCATACGGATTTACGACATTTCACAAGTGTAATTCTGTCTAAATTTATTATTATTATTATTATTATTATTATTATTATTATTATTATTACAGGGAAATGGTAAGACCGTAGGAGTCATATAATGTCTGAATTATTAGAAGTAATCAGGTTTGATCAAAGGAATGGGATAATAAAAGTAATGTCTTAAATTATGAATCCCTTGCCAGCTTCAAGAAACAGCTCTTGAGGAGGGAGAGAGAGAGAGAGAGAGAGAGAGAGAGAGAGAGAGAGAGAGAGAGAGAGAGAATACGAACAATAATACTGGATGCTGAGTGATGCTGGTATGAGAGGGGAGGAACACTGCTGATGCTTCTACTTACACAGCAATCTAATGCAAATGCAGTCATTCCATGAAGCAGTTAGTGTTACTTAAGAGTGGCAGGAAGGAGGGCCAGGGATGTTTTGCTAGTGCCATTAAGGGGCTGTATTGTATTCTTGGCTTTATTGCTGCTGCTTCATTGTTCCTATTCAAAAACGAATTGCATTTTTGTTTCGGTAGGATGATGTAATAGATTGAAAAAAAAAATTATTTTTAGGTATAAAGTTTTGTGCTACATACGACGGGTGGGGTTAGAACCCGCGATTTTGACTGATCGCGAGTTCTAACCCCACCCATGGTATGGTTTGTTTGCAATCATGTCATTACGATTTCGTGAATTATGTTTTGGGCTACATAGATGAACACTTCTCAAGGAAGAGGGACTGACCACTTCAAGGTTAATACTTAGAGGCTGGCGGACTGATCCCGGCCTCTTGGCCTCTCCATTGCTTCTATCTACCGTGTTTGTCACCTCTAAATTCAACTCAACAAGCCAATAGTGTCGACACTATAGATATCCCGCTGTTGTACATCTGCCTTACTCAACAGTAAACAGTGCAAGGTAGGCTAAGGGATAGACTTCAAGTATTACACACCATTACAGCCTCAAGAATCTAATTTGGGCCATTAAACCCACAGTGCTTCTCTGTTATGCTCTTATGAATAAACCTAATGCTCTTTGTGCTCCGTATTCTATTAAATATTAACTGTTTAATTTGTGCACATTCCCAATGGCTTTAGCACATACTGTATCTTCTCTGAATTAAGTACAACAATCTCCTCGACATCTATTCTCATATATGTGCAACATGTTAGGCACTGCAGCATCATAGGATCTTGGGTTCGAGAACATCTCCACAACCTCAACTACTACTGGCCCATCCCTCGGGTATGACCTACTTAAACTGGGAAATCCCACCTACCAGTAACAATGTCTTCGTCTGCTACCCGTCCCTCATCTAACGCCAGTATAAAAGCGAGCTTCAGGTCTGTGCTTGAGAGTCATGACTACGGTGCTCTTCAACTCCAAGGCTGAGGGAATGATTACCTCGTCTTACACATAGTTCCACTGTCTTCCTGTTATATACTTGAGTATGTATTGATAAAATCACTAAATGACGAAACGTCTACAGTAAAGATACCCTGATGTTGCACATGAGTGATTCTTCAGTTATCCTTGAACCTGTCTCCAAGAAAACTGGAAGGAGTTACCTCTAAACCAGTTACCTGCCTGTTGATGGTAATCAGGTAGTTAACAGGCCAGGTACCGCGTTACTGGTTCCACTGACTGGTCCCGGAACATACCTCCTAGGTGAGGTGATCTGATTAATAATGCAGTTGGTGTTAGCGGCAAGCAGTCGATCAGGAACTTTTAACATCTAGGAAAGTATAAATAGGAAGCTTGAAATCTCGCGCTCAGCAAACGGAGGATTAAGTCTCCACCCCATCTTGCGCTAAATGACCCTCGTGGGTTTAGCGCTTAACATGAATTATAATCTGGAGGAGCCGCGAAATTAATTAATGTTGAGAAAGCCATTATATTCCATGGGGAATCTAATAATTATAATCATAATCATAATTTTTAAAGAGATCAAGTGGTAAGCCAGTGGAAGGTCTCGGTCAGATGACCAAAAGCTCCAGTGGCGGATCATCACATGACAAAGAACGGCTTCAGGAAACACTTGTACTGTTTCCTGACAAGCCTAACCTAACCTATCCTCCACGGAGAAGTGGAAAAGAATTCTCCCTCCGTAAGCCATGAGTGTCTTAAGACGCGACTAAAATGCCGGGAGCAAAGGGCTAGTAACCCCTTTTCTTGTATACATTACTGAAGGTAAAAAGATGAAAAAAAAATCGATTCTTCTTTTTCGGGTGAGCCTGCCTCGGTGGGAGACCACCTGTTAAAACAAAAATATTAAATAACAGTTTAGGAAACTCAATTGCGAAAAACTCTTTCAGTGTGGTATAGAATAACTGGGTGATGGTACAATACAGGATAACTGGGTGACGGTACAATACAGGATAACTGGGTGATGGTACAATACAGGATAACTGGGTGATGGTACAATACAGGATAACTGAGGTGGTGGTACAATGCAGGATAACTGGGTGGTGGTACAATACAGGATAACTAGGTGGTGGTACAATGCAGGATAACTGGGTGACGGTACAATACAGGATAACTGGGTGATGGTACAATACAGGATAACTAGGTGGTGGTACAATGCAGGATAACTGGGTGGTGGTACAATACAGGGTAACTGGGTTATGGTACAGTACAGAGTAACTGGGTGGTGGTACAATACAGGATAACTGGGTGGTGGTACAATACACGATAACTGGGTGGTGGTACAATACACGATAACTGGGTGGTGGTACAATACACGAGGGCCCCGCAAATACGGCACCTATTTTCGGCGTTCCGCGTTTTCGTTGGCTTTCATCTGAGTCATTGTTCCATCCGCCGGTGACTATCACCAGCTGATGGAACATAATGAACAACGGTTCGATTTGAGCAAACGACAACGTAGAACATGGAAAGGAAATTGTACATGCGGTACGTTCCTGGATATAGGATGTAGGAAGGCCAGTAGGATGAAAGCCAAGGCCGGATTCATTGAATTATGAGCCTTACTAATATCCACTGATTCTGTTCAATTATGAACATAAAGGAGGAACACTGCAGCAGGCCTACTGGCCCAAACTAGGAAGGTCCTTCTCACACCCAAAACCACTAACAAAAGTATTTGCCCAACCCATTTTTAATTGCAGATTGCATTATTATGAGTTAAATAAAAAAATAATAAAAATAAAATTTATATAACTGAAATAATTATATAAGATACAAAACAATCACATGGGGAACTAATAGGTGTAGGCCTTTCGTATTAAAATTAATTCATCAGGAGCTTGCAATGTTGCAGAAATGAGTCGGAAGTCCCAGAAGATTAGTTCAGGGGAACGTGCACGCTCCTGATGCATTGACTGCAACACGAAAGGCCTAGAGCTATCATTTAACTTCCCCTGCAGTTGTTTTGCATCTTGTATCGTTTGTTCGCGATTAGTGCATAAATATTTTATAATTTAGCAGTAGCAGACGCATTCGTTAACTAAATAAATAATAAATCTTTAATAAGTACAAGGTATACAGACCATAGCTGACATCAGTGACATACTACTATATAGAAAGTCACTTGTTATGCTGAGCATTTCCCGCAAATTAGGTCAGTTTTGTCCCAGGATGCGACCCACACCAGTCCACTAACACCCAGGTACCCATTTTACTGATGAGTGAACATGGACAACCGGTGTGAAGAAACACGTCTAATGTTTCTACCCTCGTTGGGAATCGAACCTAGACACTTGCCATGTGAAGCGAGAGCTTTAGCCACCAGGCCACGGGGCCCCAATCAAATATTAAACGTCTCACAGTATTAGTAGCGAAGCACACGGACGTTATCTGTTGATGGCTCTGAGTGGCTAGTGTACTGTGCACTCGTGCTCGTCCTTTGAGCTGTAGAGCTCAACGAAAAACGGATTACGGAGGTCAAAATGGGTCTCTGTCAGATACTAGAAAGCTATATTAACCATATCATATTTTACGATTTCTTCATACAGTTGTTGTACAGAATGGAATACAATCTCTCAAAAATTATTTCTATCACTAAAAGATAAGAAAAAGGAAGCCATGGATCATGGCTGGGTTGCAGTCTCCATAAAGACTTCCCCTGGGTGCAGGGCTTCTGGTGTTGCAGTCTCCATAAAGACTTCCCCTGGGTGCAGAACTTCTGGTGTTGCAATCTCCATAAAGACTTCCCCTGGGTGCAGAACTTCTGGTGTTGCAATCTCCATAAAGACTTCCCCTGGGTGCAGAACTTCTGGTGTTGCAATCTCCATAAAGACTTCCCCTGGGTGCAGAACTTCTGGTGTTGTTAGTCTCCATAAAGACTTCCCCTGGGTGCAGAACTTCTAGTGTTGTTAGTCTCCATAAAGACTTCCCCTGGGTGCAGAGTTTCTGGTGTTGCAATCTCCATAAAGACTTCCCCTGGGTGCAGAACTTCTGGTGTTGTTAGTCTCCATAAAGACTTCCCCTGGGTGCAGAACTTCTGGTGTTGCAATCTCCATAAAGACTTCCCCTGAGTGCAGAACTTCTGGTGTTGCAATCTCCATAAAGACTTCCCCTGGGTGCAGAACTTCTGGTGTTGCAGTCTCCATAAAGACTTCCCCTGGGTGCAGAACTTCTGGTGTTGCAGTCTCCATAAAGACTTCCCCTGGGTGCAGGGCTTCTGGTGTTGCAATCTGCGTTTCCTATTTCTCGTGTCTGAGACTGTAAGCAGATCCAGCACCAGATAATGCTTTATTAAATTTCCGCTTTGAAGAACTACTGCTTATGTGGTCGCTACACACTTTTGTTCTGTGTACTTAACTGCAAGCTTGGTATTCTTCCATGTAGTCATCTGGAGTAGTGGCTTAGGCACTGGCCTGGAGTTTTAGGAATCACTCGCCATAGGTTCAACCCACCACCCGTTTCGTGGTTTATCTGCAATCGTATTTTTTGCGAATTCGTGCGTCACGCACATGTCACTAATCGAGCTTTGTACAAACGCAATAGAAGCAATACAAACCATACCACTTGCGGGGTTTGAGCCCTCGGTCACAGAGTCTTAAAACTCCAGACCGTCTCGTTAGCCACTGGGCCAGCTAGCTTCAATAAGCTGGCCCAGTGGCTAACGCGACTGTCTGGAGTTTTATGACTCCCTGACCGCGGGTTCTATCCCCACCAGTGGCATGGTTTGTTTCCAATCGTGTCAATACGATTTCGTGAGTCACTTATCAATAGGAGCTGGACAGATACTTAATGTAACAGTATCCAGTCAGCCGTACCAGCCGGCCAGCAATAACAGCCTCATTGATCAGGCCATGATCCACCGGGAGGCCTGGTGAAGGACTGAACCGCGGGGGCGTTGGCCCCTGGAACACCCTCCAAGAAGACCCCAACCATCGAATGGAAGTCCTTCTACCTTGTTTAATTTCGCCTCATTCCTGCCAGTATACTCTCCTTTCCCATTTATAATCAGTTGATTCGAGACATAATGTTTACATTATGTCTCATTAATTCGTAATAACACTACAGCAAACCATGGAACGGCTTCATGGGTTCAACCCCAACCCCATAATGTTTACATTATCTCAAACTCGTAATAACACTACAGCAAACCATGGAACGGCTTCATGGGTTCAACCCCAACCCGTTTCGTGGTTAAATATTTACATTTCTTTGCTTTTGTATAATCGTGTACTTTGCCTGTCCAAATTGTTTAATAAATACCAAGTCTGAGAGGTCTGGGAAACATTCCTCATGTGAGTATAACAGTACAAGAATGAGACACATGTTCAACATTTCGGAATCTTTATTGTGGAAATGTTACACATGTGTCTTATTTTTCAACTTCTCGGTTTTTTAAACCATTTGCATCACAATATGAGTAGATCATCCACGGCTGTGGTTTATACTTTTTCACAGCATGCCAAAGATGTGGTCACCCTTTTTTTTTTTTTAGCTAACCAGGGAAGTAGAAATCCAATTATACAAGGGTAAATTCACCCCTTTGTGGATTTTCATACCATCAACACAGGGGGAATTAATCTGCTTTAATGTATAGAGTTCCACTGAACGTAAAATTACATACACAAGTCATCCTTTACCGCTGAAAGTCTGCTTTTGTAATTAACAAAGAGTGAACAAATATTAGCACTCTGGTAGAGTGGCCAGTTTTGTCCTAAATTATATGGGGAAGAGTGAATTAATGCAGTTTATTCCAGCAGGGATATGCAGCAGAGTAGGAAATAAGTAATGGGTGGAAGGGGTTGGAAGAGGGAAGGTAGCAAGGCAATTAGAATAGTGGTGAAGAGGGAGGCGATATGAAATGGAAGGAGAGGCAGAGAGGAAAGAGAAGGGTGATGAGAAGGGTAGTAAAGAGATAATGAAAATGGAGGTAGAAATGAGGAGGAAAGGAAATGGAACGAGCGATAGAGGAGGAGGAAAGATGTGGAGATGATAGAGGGAGGAAAGAAAATGGAAAAGATGATAAAAGGTAAAAATCACGATAAAAACAGCACAAGGGATTATTCATTTACCACACAAGGTCACTCCTCGTGAAGGCTACAAATACGTCAAGTGAAACTTCAATTCTTAGACCGTCTGAATCTGCATATGTACATTAATATATTTAGTCCTAAAGGATGGTGACTAGAATCGTTCCCTCGCTGAAGGCGACTGAAAGATGTAAAATGTGTATAAAATCAGCCCTTTCAAAACAAGTGATATCTTTTCACATGATCGAACAAATCACGGAGCCCCATCCTTTAAGAGTGCAAATCACGGAGCCCCATCCTTTAAGAGTGCAAATCACGGAGCCCCATCCTTTAAGAGTGCAAATCACGGAGCCCCATCCTTTAAGAGTGCAAATCACGGAGCCCCATCCTTTAAGAGTGCAAATCACGGAGCCCCATCCTTTAAGAGTGCAAATCACGGAGCCCCATCCTTTAAGAGTGCAAATCACGGAGCCCCATCCTTTAAGAGTGCAAATCACGGAGCCCCATCCTTTAAGAGTGCAAATCACGGAGCCCCATCCTTTAAGAGTGCAAATCACGGAGCCCCATCCTTTAAGAGTGCAAATCACAGAGCCCCATCCTTTAAGAGTGCAAATCACAGAGCCCCATCCTTTAAGAGTGCAAATCACAGAGCCCCATCCTTTAAGAGTGCAAATCACAGAGCCCCATCCTTTAAGAGTGCAAATCACAGAGCCCCATCCTTTAAGAGTGCAAATCACAGAGCCCCATCCTTTAAGAGTGCAAATCACAGAGCCCCATCCTTTAAGAGTGCAAATCACAGAGCCCCATCCTTTAAGAGTGCAAATCACAGAGCCCCATCCTTTAAGAGTGCAAATCACAGAGCCCCATCCTCTCTTTGAGTGCATAAGATGAATTTTCCACTACAGACCTGGTCTCAGACCAAGTCAGGGGGGCACTAACCCCTGAAATCGTTCCCAGATATTCTCCAGGTATAGATCTCTAGTTTAGCTAGCTTCTTTCCCCCAATCCTTTCGTAGATATTACTTCATTTACAGTCCAACAGAATTAAAAAATAAAACTTGCCTCCACCCTGATCGGACACGTCATACAGACCAACAAGTTCCTAGCAAAGTTCTCTCTCCCTCCGACTGAACACATGGACTACAGGCTGAGGGTTTAATTACCTCAAACTCTTCCTATCTTTCACCTTTCTCTGCATTGGACAGAAACGTTTCCTAAATAGAGATACCCAAATGTTGCACAAGTGTCTCATTTATCAACTTGTTGGTTTTGTAAGCCGTTTATGCACATCCTTCTAACCATTCCTGGGACGTCCGTTATTCCTCTTTCCTTTGTTAACCATTTGGGTCACCCTGTTCTGATCTATCTTTTCTAAATAACTACATCACCTCAACAGCGCTTACTTACACGACTGTAAAATGTAAATTTCGTCCCACTACATCTTATTTCACTCCATAATTCTAGCTTATCACATCTCCACAACCTCAAGCAGTTATCTTATTGAAACAGATAATCCTTCACAACAGCTACACATACACACACACACACACAGCTGAGTCTCGACCCCTGCAACCACAATTAGGTGAGTACAATTAGGTGAGTACACACACACAGCCATGGAGTTTTAGGAAGTGGAATAGTCTGGCAGATGATGTAGTGGAGTCAAGAACCATACATAGTTTTAAGGCGAGGTATGATAAAGCTCATGGAGAAGGGAGAGAGGGGGCCCAGGAGCTGAGTCTCGACCCCTGCAACCACAAATAGGTGAGTACACACCTCAGTGTTTATGCACTAGGAATTAAACACATCTCTAGGCATGTAAACAAAGACATATCTCCCGGTATACATACACGAAAATACACACACACACACACACACACACGACACTGGAGGCCAGGAGGGTCAGAGGAGACATGATAACGACATATAAAATACTGCGCGGAATAGACGAGGTGGACAAAGACGGGATGTTCCAGAGATGGGACACAGACACAAGAGGTCACAATTGGAAGTTGAAGACTCAGATGAATCAAAGGGATGTTAGGAAGTATTTCTTCAGTCATAGAGTAGTCAGGCCATGGAATACCCTAGAAAGTGATGTGGTGGAGGCAGGAACCATACATAGTTTTAAGGCGAGGTATGATAGAGCTCATGGGGCAGGGAGAGAGAGGACCTAGTAGCAATCAGCGAAGAGGCGGAGCCAGGAGCTGTGACTCGACCCCTGCAACCTCAAATAGGTGAGTACACACACACACACACACACATTAATTAACATACACTCAATAACATGACCTCTAATTGTTAATAATTATAAATTAAATATAATAAGGTAATTTATAAGGTAATTATAGCAAATAATTGCCAGAAATAATTTAATTTACAACGCTACGACACTGGCGATTATACAGCACCTGGCGAGCGGGAGGTCATCAAATGTGATCCAAGGAATATATAATAGTTCAAGCTTCTTGGATCAAGAGCCCTTCCTCTGCACCATGGCACCCTGTTTCCTGTTACCATTAAAATTAAAATATTCTGACTAAAAATTCGCTATTTTAAAATCAGAGTACCATATATCTTGTAAATTTTATTGCACATTTACGATTTTTTTTTTTAAATACGTAAAATATTTAAAAATTTAGAAGATTGTGCTAAATTTTTATTTATATATTTTATTAATTTATGTTAGTTTTTCACTAATTTTAGCTTGAACTAATTCGAATTAATGTTTCTGTGAAGCTTAAAACTCATTCACTGTTGGAAAATCTGGGGTCACAACCGAAAGGACTCTGGTTAAATCTCAGGCATGGGTGCTTGACGTGGTCAAGTCTCCTATTACCGTATTTTCCGGCATATAAGACGCACGACTTTATAAACAGTGGTAACGTGACATTGGTAAACAGCTGCTAAAGCATAACCCAAACCCCTTTACCCTGACCATAGCCTGATCGGTAGCGCACTTACCTCACACACTGTGGTCTGTGGTTCAATCCTCGGTACGGGTGGAAGCATTAGAACGTGTTTAAGACACCTACTGTCCTTGTTCACCTAGTAGTGAAATAGGTACCTGGGTGTTAGACAACTGGTGTGGGTCGCATCCTGGGACAAAATTAACCTATCTGCGGGAAATACTTGGCATAACAAGAGGCTTTCTATATTGTAGTATGTCACTGATGTCAGCCATGGTCTGTATACCTTGTATATTTACTTGTAGAAATAGATATTAATAATAACAATAATAATAATAATAATAATAATATTATTATTATTATTATTATTATTATTATTATTATTATTGTTAATAAAAAAAGGCACAATACCGTGACTGGAACGATACACAAATAACCCGCACATAAAAGAGAGAAGCTTACGACGACTTTTCGGTCCGACTTGGACCATTTACAAAGTCACACTTTGTAAATGGTCCAAGTCGGACCGAAACGTCGTCATAAGCTTCTCTCTTTTATGTGCGGGTTATTTGTGTATTATTATTGTTATTATAAGGCGCAGGGTGATTTTCCTTCAATAACGCACCGTTGTATAGAGGTTTCATCAGCCTCTCGGAAGAGCGTGACCCCAGTGAAAGCTTACGACTCGAGAAACCTCTACACAAATATATCGTCTCAGTGAAGCTTATTGTGTTTCTCGCTCGCCTAAATGAGACCTGGATACTAGCGAATTAGTCTATCAAAAACGCCTACATTAGTATTCATGATCGTGATTATCATTAGCATATGGGAATTAACCTTCTCTCTCTCTCTCTCTCTCTCTCTCTCTCTCTCTCTCTCTCTCTCTCTCTCTCTTTGATTGTTCCTTTTTACACTCTCTCCCATACCTTCCCTAAAAAAAGGGATTGAGAAGAAGAAGAAGAAGAAGAAGAAGAAATATTTCAACAAACCGGCCGTATCCCACCGAGACAGGGTAACCAAAAAAGAAAACGAAAGCTTTTCTTCTTAAATTTAACAATGTATACAGGAGAAGGGGGATTACTAGCCCCTTGTTCCCGGCATTTTAGTCGCCTCTTTATTTAACTATGATATTGGAAAAAAAATTATAATTGTCCTGTAATTTGTATGTAGGAATTAATGGAGATAATAATGTGTTTATATGAAATTGTGTGTGTGTGTTCAGTGCGACTTTTTTGATAAGTTTCGAATCACATGAGAGTCTGTTACCTATAATTTCCTTATGGACTTTAAAAAGTTGATTGAGGAAAAGTTGTAATTTAGAGGAAATTAATATTTATATAAAGAAAAATGTGTCGCACACCTAATTATAAATGTGTGTGTAAGAGAGAAAATGTTTAGTGACGAAGGAGTATCTAAAATGGCGGAACGTAAACATTGACTGGCGCGGCAGAATTTGATCGTAGGTCATCAGTAAGTAAGTAAGTTTATTCAGGTATACACAAATACAGTTACATAGAATTATCATACATAGCAGCATATGTGTAGAGAACCTAGGATAACCCAAAAAAGTCAGACAGAGTGACTTATTTCCATTGGGGTCGAGGCTGTTGTAGGATGTATCGGCAAAAATTGGGGACGATGAAATGGGTGAATACGTATCTGGAAGGTTCAGATACATTCCTTCACCTGGCCTCCCTCCCTTTACCTGGCCTCCTTCCATTCCCTCACCTGGCCTCCGTCCCTTCACCTGGCCTCCTTCCATTCCCTCACCTGGCCTCCCTCCCTTTACCTGGCCTCCTTCCATTCCCTCACCTGGCCTCCGTCCCTTCACCTGGCCTCCTTCCATTCCCTCACCTGGCCTCCCTCCCTTTACCTGGCCTCCTTCCATTCCCTCACCTGGCCTCTGTCCCTTCACCTGGCCTCCTTCCATTCCCTCACCTGGCCTCCCTCCCTTTACCTGGCCTCCTTCCATTCCCTCATCTGGCCTCCGTCCCTTCACCTGGCCTCCTTCCATTCCCTCACCTGGCCTCCCTCCCTTCACCTGGCCTCCCTCCTTTCACCTGGCCTCCCCACCAGCCTCCATCTAGACTATCTTTCTCCTCCGCTTGGCTACACTCCCTTCTTCCACCTGGTGTCTCTCCCTCGTATATACACCTTTATGAGCCTCCCTCCCTCGTTCTCTCCCTCCCAACGCGCCGGGACTGGAAACGACAACACGGCTGTCGTTTATTGTCGTCCGTCTCCGCTCTTCCTCCATAATAAATCCATGTCTTACATTGTTCCTGAATGTTGCTCTCTCGCAGTCTTTATTGTCTCTAACAACTGTTGTGACGCTTTTGTTTATATCTTCCGTGCGTGTGTGTGTGTGTGTGTGTGTGTGTGTGTGTGTGTGTGTGTGTGTGTGTGTGTCTGTCCTCACCAGTTTGTGGTTGCAGAGGTTGAGACTTAGCTCCTGTGTGTGTGTTTGTGTGTGTGTACTCACTCCTGTTTGTGGTTGCAGGGGCAGAGTCTCAGCTCCTGGCCCCGCCTCTCACCTTGCCTGCTAGATTCGGATCCTCCTCGCCTCGTGGACTCGATCAAATCTTTTTAATCAATCCATGGTATCTGCTTTCATCACCTTCTTATCGCTACCACTCACCTTCCCAGCCTGAAAAAGTACTTCCTAACTTCCCTGGAGTACATCTGCCTCTAATTTCTGCCCCTGAGTACTTATTTCTCACCTCAAAAACAGCTTAACCCCTGTCCACCCTGCTAATTCTTCTTTGTATATATAAATACATGTGCACCAAGGTTGAAGGACTGATTACATCTGCATTTCACTATTACACCTGCTGCCTCTGTATTTAACTGAAGAAGCCTCTGTGTAGGCGAAACATTGCAACAAAAAAGATACCTAACTCTTGCACATATATCTTAATCATCAACTTGTAGGAATTTGATGCTATTTTCAATAGTGCTGTGAATGTCGTTATCGTGTCTCCCATCTATTCTGCCTTCAATATCGTAGGGTTAAATTCCGTTTTCCTCCCCTCGTAGCCCTCACATTTTAGCTGTGGAATAAGCCTCACTTAATGCCTCACTTTTCCCGTTTCTTAATATGCTTTTTTCAGTTGTGGGTTCTATACTGGCGCTGCATACTCAAAGGTGGACCTGACATGTAAAAAATAGCCCAGAATGACTTGTGATTCCCTATTAAAGCTTACGTCATGTTCACTGTGAGCATCAGTATACGCGAACCACTAGTCATGTTCACTGTGAACCTTACTAGTCATGTTCACTGTGAGCCTTACTAGTCATGTTCACTGTGAACCTTACTAGTCATGTTCACTGTGAGCCTTACTAGTCATGTTCACTGTGAACCTTACTAGTCATGTTCACTGTGAGCCTTACTAGACATGTCCACTGTGAACCTTACTAGACATGTCCACTGTGAACCTTACTAGATATGTCCACTGTGAGCCTTACTAGATATGTCCACTGTGAGCCTTACTAGACATGTCCACTGTGAACCTAACTAGACATGTCCACTGTGAACCTTACTAGACATGTCCACTGTGAACCTTACTAATCATGTCCACTGTGAACATTACTAGACATGTGCACTGTGAACTTTACTAGATATGTCCACTGTGAACCTTACTAGACATGTCCACTGTGAACCTTACTAGACATGTTCACTGTAAACCTTACTAATCATGTCCACTGTGAACCTTACTAGACATGTCCACTGTGAACCTTACTAGACATGTCCACTGTGAACCTTACTAATCATGTCCACTGTGCACCTTACTAGACATGTGCACTGTGAACCTTTCTAGATATGTCCACTGTGAACCTTACTAGACATGTCCACTGTAAACCTTACTGATCATGTCCACTGTGAACCTTACTGGACATGTCCACTGTGAACCTTACTAATCATGTCACTGTGAACCTTACTAGTCATGTCCACTGTGAACCTTACTAGACATGTGCACTGTGAACCTTACTAGATATGTCCACTGTGAACCTTACTAGACATGTCCACTGTGAACCTTACTAGACATGTCCACTGTGAACCTTACTAATCATGTCCACTGTGAACCTTACTAGTCATGTCCACTGTGAACCTTACTAGTCATGTCCACTGTGAACCTTACTAGTCATGTCCACTGTGCACCTTACTAGACATGTCCACTGTGAACCTTACTAATCATGCCCACTGTGAACCTTACTAATCATGTCCACTGTGAACCTTACTAATCGTGTCCACTGTGAACCTTACTAGTCATGTCCACTGTGAACCTTACTAGTCATGTCCACTGTGAACCTTACTAGTCATGTCCACTGTGCACCTTACTAGACATGTCCACTGTGCACCTTACTAGACATGTCCACTGTGCACCTTACTAGACATGTCCACTGTGCACCTTACTAGTCATGTCCACCGTTAGTCTCACCAATAATGTTCTCCCTGAGCATCACAAGTCCGGAAGAATTAGACAGATGCAACATCTGGGTATTTTTATATGTAGACGTTTCGCCATCCAGTGGTTTTATCAATACAAATTCAATGACAGAATGGGATGACTGTAGAAAAATATACCAAAGATTAGGTAATCAGTCCCTCAGTCTTGGAGTTGAATTATACTGTAATCTTGAATAAGGCTGAGGGACTGATTGACCCATCTTATGCTCTGGTGTCTTCACATCCTTGTATTGTACTGATAAAGCCACTGGATGGTGACACGTCTACAAATAAGGATACCTTCCATGTCTAATTATTTATCTTGTCGCTATTGTATACCATTCATGTACCTCACTAGTTTTGTTTACGTGAGTTTCGCTAGTTTTGTTTACGTGAGTTTCGCTAGTTTTGTTTACGTGAGTTTCACTTGTCTTGTTTACGTGAGTTTCACTCGTCTTGTTTACGTGAGTTTCACTCGTCTTGTTTACGTGAGTTTCACTCGTCTTGTTTACGTGAGTTTCGCTAGTTTTGTTTACGTGAGTTTCACTCGTCTTGTTTACGTGAGTTTCACTTGTCTTGTTTACGTGAGTTTCACTCGTCTTGTTTACGTGAGTTTCACTCGTCTTGTTTACGTGAGTTTCGCTAGTTTTGTTTACGTGAGTTTCACTCATCTTGTTTACGTGAGTTTCACTCGTCTTGTTTACGTGAGTTTCACTAGACTTGTTTACGTGAGTTTCACTCGTCTTGTTTACGTGAGTTTCACTCGTCTTGTTTACGTGAGTTTCACTCGTCTTGTTTACGTTAGTTTCACCAGACTTGTTTACGAGAGCGTCACTAGCCACTAACCTGTCTCTCTTATCTTACAATGTCATCTCTTAAGGAATCTTTAAATATAATAATTACATTTATATAATATTTATTATTTTTGGGACAGTGACTAATGACAGACGTTGTACACCACATAATACAATTAACTTTGTGGACAGTGTAATTAATTTGCCATTGATAAAAAAGGTACATTAGTGCAGATACACAGGAAAGCAATAAATCCAGCCAAATAGTGCAGCAGTAATAGAAGTCATTCAGGTCTGATCCGTAAATAGGGATGGTAAATAGGGCTTAGAAACATTAGCTACGTAGTGTAGGTTTGATCGCTATCCTCCAAAAATAGTGATTTGCTAAAGTTCTAGGACTAGCTACCTATAAAATGATATGCAAAAAGCTACACGATTACTCTATGCAAGTAAACTTCGTTCATGTTTGTGGACTATACTTAAAATACCCATTTCAAAATACCCAGTTCAAAACGCCCATTTCAAAATGCCCATTTCAAAATACCCATATCAAAATACCCGTTTCAAAATACCCATTTCAAAATACCCGTTTCAAAATACCCATTTCAAAATACCCGTTTCAAAATACCCATTTCAAAAAACCCGTTTCAGAACAGAAATATTATTTCCTCAACTAACTTTTATTATTCCAATGTAATCATACTAAACAGAATAAGACCAAGAATTCTGTTTTTTTTTAAACAGAATATCAAGACAATTCTGATGCATCCAATTTTGGGAGTAAAAAATGGGTTGAATACGCAGTTGGTAGGACTAGATACAAAGACATACCTGAGACAAGGCCTCGTGGTGGATCAGGGTCTCATCAACCAGGCTGTTACTGCATTCAGCGGATCTTAATAATACCAGTATTGTAATGATTCACGAAATCGTGATAACACGATTGTAAACAAATCTAGGAACGGGTGGGGGCTTGAACCCGTGGCAAGCGTGTCCTAAAACTGAAGAGGCCAGTGCGTTAACCGCTGGGAAAAATTCACAACAGAAAGACAGCATTAGCGCATCTTTCAGTTGGTAATATTTACGGTTTTCCGTAGGTAATTGTGTTGATTCTAAATTAATAGTGATAGTGCATCCTTCATTGATGACTGGTGATACAAGCCGGTGATCAGGTATTAGTGATCAAGTATAAAGGAACGTCAGGTATAAGGGAACGTCAAGTATAAGGGAACGTCAAGTATAAGGGAACGTCAAGTATAAGGGAACGTCAAGTATAAGGGAACGTCAAGTATAAGGGAACGTCAAGTATAAGGGAACGTCAAGTATAAGGGAACGTCAAGTATAAGGGAACGTCAAGTATAAGGGAACGTCAAGTATAAGGGAACGTCAAGTATAAGGGAACGTCAAGTATAAGGAACGTCAAGTATAAGGGAACGTCATGTATAAGGGAACGTCAAGTATAAGGGAACGTCAAGTATAAGGGAACGTCAAGTATAAGGGAACGTCAAGTATAAGGGAACGTCAAGTATAAAGGAACGTCAAGTATAAAGGAACGTCAAGTATAAGGGAACGTCAAGTATAAGGGAACGTCAAGTATAAGGGAACGTCAAGTATAAGGGAACGTCAAGTATAAGGGAACGTCAAGTATAAGGGAACGTCAAGTATAAGGGAACGTCAAGTATAAGGGAACGTCAAGTATAAGGGAACGTCAAGTATAAGGGAACGTCAAGTATAAGGGAACGTCAAGTATAAGGGAACGTCAAGTATAAGGGAACGTCAAGTATAAGGGAACGTCAAGTATAAGGGAACGTCAAGTATAAGGGAACGTCAAGTATAAGGGAACGTCAAGTATAAGGGAACGTCAAGTATAAGGGAACGTCAAGTATAAGGGAACGTCAAGTATAAGGGAACGTCAAGTATAAGGGAACGTCAAGTATAAGGGAACGTCAAGTATAAGGGAACGTCAAGTATAAGGGAACGTCAAGTATAAGGGAACGTCAAGTATGAGGGAACGTCAGGTACAAGGGAACGTCAAGTATGAGGGAACGTCAGGTACAAGGGAACTTCATGATTCGCCATTTAGTGACAGAAAAGTACTCACTTAAACAACACTCGTACTGGTCTGGACATTTACTCTTCCTTGCCTTTCTTCTCCTGTCTACCCAGAAACTTTTTACTCATTTCTTCCTGTCAGCACACAGCCTAGGGAAAGACAGAAGCAATTTGCAGAGAGGAACTGAATGGAGAAGAAACCATGGAACGAGTGGAGTTTGACAAATACATGTGTGCTTTTGATACTGTCTTGCCTTGTATGGGCCAGTAGGCCCGATGCAGCGTTCCTTCGTTGTTATATTAACAGGCTTCGGCCTTTTTCATCCATCTCTTCATGTCTACCCTCAATTTTTTGCTGCTCTGTCCTACCCAAGTCTCCTCTCTCCCCAGTCTTAATAAAAAAAAACCTACATCTCTCATTGGTGAAAGGATGGAGCGGGATAACTCAAGAAAAAAACTTGACAGCTGAGATATTGCCTTCTTGAGCGACTGGGAACATGGTTCATGCTGCCCGAAGTCTGGTTCTTCGCCAGTTTAACAGAATGAAGATTTATAACGTAGGTTTAAAGTTAGCATTTATGGATTGGCTGGCAGACTCTCTATGAGCACATTATTGGGAATAGCATCAGTCACTATCGATATGGATATCGTCAGGGCTATTTATTTTTGCTTGTGTTGCAATAAAACTGGCATTTGAAACATATTTCATCGAATATCAGTAATGATGACACTAGCTAGAGATAGAAAAAGACATATGTGTCGCCAGAGGGACACTCACTCAGTAATGACACTGGCCAGATATACACATACTAAAGACATGGAGACACACACACTCTGGGATACTGTTGTAGCTATGGACACAGACATATGTGTCGTCAGTACCGGGAAGACCAAACTTTGGAATCATATGACTAAGACCCTGATCAGGAAACACTCGTCCTGTTTCCTGACAAATCTTATCTAACCTTGGAATAATGCAGCAAGACACAGATACACATGTATCAGCAGCACTGCAAGGTACGCAGCCTCGACTGTTTACAAAATCACAGACATACGTGTCAACTGCCATGAGATAAACAGCATTCACCGACCTTTAAAATCTCGAGATAAACACTAATTATAAGTTACTCCAAACAGTAAATTTCTCATATATATATATATATATATATATATATATATATATATATATATATATATATATATATATATATATATATATATATATATATATATATATATATGCAATAAGATCACAGTAAACAGGTGATTTCAGAATATGCAAAACAACCACTCTGAAAGAATAGAGAAATTCCAAGCGCTTTCGTGACTACTCACATTATCCTTGATAATGTGAGTAGTCACGAAAGCGCTTGAAATTTCTCTATTCTTTCAGAGTGGTTGTTTTGCATATATATATATATATATATATATATATATATATATATATATATATATATATATATATATATGTGTGTGTGTGTGTGTGTGTGTGTGTGTGTGTGTGTGTGTGTGTGTGTGTGTGTGTGTGTGTGTGTGTGTGTGTACTCACCTATTTGTGTATGGTTCCTGCCTCCACTACGTGTGGGTGTGTGTGTGTGTGTGTGTGTGTGTGTGTGTGTGTGTGTGTGTGTGTGTGTGTGTGTGTGTGTGTGTGTGTGTGTGTGTGTGTGTTATTGCCTTACTGTACATACGTAAGTGTAGTATATTTTGTGTTTGTAATGGTAAAACTGAAATCTGCCTATTGATCAATATTGTGAATGATTTATGAACACAGACAAGTTTGTCAAACACTGATACGGTATTAACGTTTCACCTACACAGTTATGAGGATGGGAATGGATGGTTTTGAGGACTTTCCTTGCATGGATCAGTAGACCTTCTGCAGTGCTCCTCTATTCTTATGTTCGTACATAAAAATATTTTACTCGTCAGTAATTTTTTTTTCATTCCAAATGAATTGAAAAAGGCCTTGGTGGGGGAAAACACCCTCTTAATAAATGCCCTAATGCCATTTTCTTCCTTATCCTGTCTAATACATGCTAGGCTGACCTTTTTTAAGCTCAAACGTTTACACACACATTTGTTTCACCTGTTATTAAAGCTGCGTAAGGTATTATCATAAGTGGTCTTCATGGCAGTTTGTTCCACTCGTCTACAACTCTATTGTTAAACCTTCCTATATTTTTTTTCTAAATCTGAGTTGATCTAACTTGAATATAATTCAAGTTTTTTCTTGTTTAACAATTAGCTGTAATTTATGTCGTTTTTATTTACATCTCAGTCATGTCCTCATGTTTACCTGGAGTTTACCTGTAGAGGGTTTCGGGGGGTCAACGCCCCCGCGGCCCGGTCTGAGACCAGGCCTCATGGTGGATCAGGGTCTTATCAGCTAGGCTGTTACTGCTGGCCGCACGCAAGCTGACGTACGAACCACAGCCGGTTGGTCAGGTACTGACCAACCGGCTGTGGTTCTTAAAAACCTGTTTGGGAATTGCTCCTCCCCCATGATGCAACCCACAGCAGTTCCTTACCACCTAGTTAAGATTTCGTTTTGAGTTTTTAACCCAGGAGAGGCTTAAACCCCAAATATTTTATTTAAGTGCGAGAACATACATAGTCGTGGAGAACATAGTGCGAGAACATACGTGCTAGAACATACGTGCTAGAACATAGTGCAAGAACATACGTGCTAGAACATACGTGCGAGAACATACGTGCTAGAACATACGTGCTAGAACATACGTGCGAGAACATACGTGCTAGAATATACGTGCGAGAACATACGTGCTAGAACATACGTGCTAGAACATACGTGCTAGAACATACGTGCTAGAACATAGTGCAAGAACATACGTGCTAGAACATACGTGCGAGAACATACGTGCTAGAACATACAAGCGAGAATATACGTGCTAGAACATACGTGCGAGAACATACGTGCTGGAACATACGTGCTAGAACATACGTGCTAGAACATACGTGCTAGAACATACATGCTAGAACATACGTGCGAGAACATACATAGTCGTGGAGAACATAGTGCAAGAACATACGTGCTAGAACATACGTGCGAGAACATACGTGCGAGAACATACATAGTCGTGGAGAACATAGTGCAAGAACATACGTGCTAGAACATACGTGCGAGAACATACGTGCTAGAACATACGTGCAAGAACATACTTGCGAGAACATACGTGCGAGAACATACGTGCTAGAACATACGTGCGAGAACATACGTGATAGAACATACGTGCTAGAACATACGTGCGAGAACATACGTGCTAGAACATACGTGCGAGAACATACGTGCTAGAACATAGTGCAAGAACATACGTGCTAGAACATACGTGCAAGAACATACGTGCTAGAACATACGTGCGAGAACATACGTGCTAGAACATACGTGCGAGAGCATACGTGCTAGAACATACGTGCTAGAACATACGTGCAAGAACATACGTGCTAGAACATACGTGCTAGAACATACGTGCTAGAACATACGTGCAAGAACATACGTGCTAGAACATACGTGCGAGAACATACGTGCTAGAACATACGTGCGAGAACATACGTGCTAGAACATACGTGCGAGAATATACGTGCTAGAACATACGTGCGAGAACATACGTGATAGAACATAGTGCAAGAACATACGTGCTAGAACATACGTGCTAGAACATACGTGCTAGAACATACGTGCAAGAACATACGGGCGAGAACATACGTGCGAGAACATACGTGCTAGAACATACGTGCGAGAACATACGTGCTAGAACATACGTGCTAGAACATACGTGCGAGAACATACGTGCTAGAACATACGTGCGAGAACATACGTGCTAGAACATAGTGCAAGAACATACGTGCTAGAACATACGTGCAAGAACATACGTGCTAGAACATACGTGCGAGAACATACGTGCTAGAACATACGTGCGAGAACATACGTGCTAGAACATACGTGCTAGAACATACGTGCAAGAACATACGTGCAAGAACATACGTGCTAGAACATACGTGCTAGAACATACGTGCTAGAACATACGTGCAAGAACATACGTGCTAGAACATACGTGCGAGAACATACGTGCTAGAACATACGTGCGAGAACATACGTGCTAGAACATACGTGCTAGAACATACGTGCAAGAACATACGTGCTAAAACATAGTGCAAGAACATACGTGATAGAACATACGTGCTAGAACATAGTGCAAGAACATGCGTACTAGAACATACGTGCTAGAACATACGTGCTAGAACATAGTGCTAGAACATACGTGCTAGAACATACGTGCTAGAACATAGTGCTAGAACATACGTGCTAGAACATACGTGCTAGAACATACGTGCTAGAACATACGTGCTAGAACATAGTGCAAGAACATAGTGCAAGAACATACGTGCTAGAACATAGTGCTAGAACATAGTGCAAGAACATACGTGCTAGAACATACGTGCTAGAACATACGTGCAAGAACATAGTGCAAGAACATAGTGCAAGAACATACGTGCAAGAACATAGTGCAAGAACATACGTGCTAGAACATAGTGCAAGAACATACGTGCTAGAACATACGTGCAAGAACATACGTGCATGAACATAGTGCAAGAACATAGTGCAAGAACATACGTGCTAGAACATATTGCAAGAACATACGTGCTAGAACATAGTGTAAGAACATACGTGCTAGAACATAGTGGAAGAACATACGTGCTAGACCATAGTGCAAGAACATACGTGCTAGAACATAGTGCAAGAACATACGTGCTAGAACATAGTGGAAGAACATACGTGCTAGAACATAGTGCAAGAACATACGTGCAAGAACATACGTGCTAGAACATACGTGCTAGAACATACGTGCTAGAACATACGTGCAAGAACATACGTGCTAGAACATACGTGCGAGAACATACGTGCTAGAACATACGTGCGAGAACATACGTGCTAGAACATACGTGCTAGAACATACGTGCAAGAACATACGTGCTAAAACATAGTGCAAGAACATACGTGATAGAACATACGTGCTAGAACATAGTGCAAGAACATGCGTACTAGAACATACGTGCTAGAACATACGTGCTAGAACATAGTGCAAGAACATACGTGCTAGAACATAGTGCAAGAACATACGTGCTAGAACATAGTGCTAGAACATACGTGCTAGAACATAGTGCAAGAACATAGTGCAAGAACATACGTGCTAGAACATAGTGCTAGAACATACGTGCTAGAACATAGTGCAAGAACATACGTGCTAGAACATAGTGCTAGAACATAGTGCAAGAACATAGTGCAAGAACATACGTGCTAGAACATAGTGCTAGAACATACGTGCTAGAACATAGTGCTAGAACATACGTGCTAGAACATAGTGCAAGAACATAGTGCAAGAACATAGTGCAAGAACATAGTGCAAGAACATACGTGCAAGAACATACGTGCTAGAATATAATGCAAGAGCATAGTGCAAGAACATAGTGCGAGAACATACGTGCTAGAATATAGTGCGAGAACATACGTCCTAGAACATACGTGCAAGAACATACGTGCTGGAACATACGTGCTAGAACATACGTGCTAGAACATAGTGCAAGAACATACGTGCTAGAACATAGTGCAAGAACATACGTGCAAGAACATACGTGCTAGAACATACGTGCTAGAACATACGTGCTAGAACATACGTGCTAGAACATACGTGCTAGAACATAGTGCAAGAACATACGTGCTAGAACATACGTGCTAGAACATACGTGCTAGAACATACGTGCTAGAACATAGTGCAAGAACATACGTGCTAGAACATACGTGCTAGAACATACGTGCTAGAACATACGTGCTAGAACATACGTGCTAGAACATAGTGCAAGAACATACGTGCAAGAACATACGTGCAAGAACATACGTGCAAGAACATACGTGCAAGAACATACGTGCTAGAACATACGTGCTAGAACATACGTGCTAGAACATAGTGCAAGAACATACGTGCAAGAACATACGTGCTAGAACATAGTGCAAGAACATACGTGCAAGAACATACGTGCTAGAACATAGTGCAAGAACATACGTGCAAGAACATACGTGCGAGAACATAGTGCAAGAACATACGTGCTAGAACATACGTGCAAGAACATACGTGCAAGAACATACGTGCTAGAACATAGTGCGAGAACATACGTGCTAGAACATACGTGCAAGAACATACGTGCAAGAACATACGTGCTAGAACATAGTGCAAGAACATACGTGCTAGAACATAGTTCAAGAACATACGTGCTAGAACATAGTGCGAGAACATACGTGCTAGAACATAGTGTAAGAACTTACGTGCTAGAACATACGTGCAAGAACATACGTGCAAGAACATACGTGCTAGAACATAGTGCGAGAACATACGTGCTAGAACATACGTGCAAGAACATACGTGCAAGAACATACGTGCTAGAACATAGTGCAAGAACATACGTGCAAGAACATACGTGCGAGAACATAGTGCAAGAACATACGTGCTAGAACATACGTGCAAGAACATACGTGCAAGAACATACGTGCTAGAACATAGTGCGAGAACGTACGTGCTAGAACATACGTTCAAGAACATACGTGCAAGAACATACGTGCTAGAACATAGTGCAAGAACATACGTACTAGAACATAGTGCAAGAACATACGTGCTAGAACATAGTGCGAGAACATACGTGCTAGAACAAGAACATACGTGCTAGAACATAGTGCGAGAACATACGTGCTAGAACATACGTGCAAAAACATACGTGCTAGAACATAGTTCAAGAACATACGTGCGAGAACATACGTGCAAGAACATATGTGCTAGAACCTACGTGCGAGTACATAGTGCAAGAACATACGTGCTAGAACGTACGTGCAAGAACATACGTGCAAGAACATACGTGCTAGAGCATAGTGCGAGAACATACGTGCTAGAACATACGTGCAAGAACATACGTGCAAGAACATACGTGCTAGAACATAGTGCAAGAAGATGCGTGCTAGAACATAGTGCGAGAACATACGTGCTAGAACATAGTGCGAGAACATACGTGCTAGAACATACGTGCTAGAGCATAGTGCGAGAACATACGTGCTAGAACATACGTGCAAGAACATACGTGCAAGAACATACGTGCTAGAACATAGTGCAAAAACATACGTGCTAGAACATAGTGCGAGAACATACGTGCTAGAACATAGTGCGAGAACATACGTGCTAGAACATACGTGCAAGAACATACGTGCTAGAACATAGTTCAAGAACATACGTGCAAGAACATACGTGCTAGAACATAGTGCGAGAACATACGTGCTAGAACATACGTGCAAGAACATACGTGCTAGAACATACGTGCAAGAACATACGTGCAAGAACATACGTGCTAGAACATAGTGCGAGAACATACGTGCTAGAACATACGTGCAAGAACATACGTGCTAGAACATAGTTCAAGAACATACGTGCGAGAACATACGTGCAAGAACATATGTGCTAGAACCTACGTGCGAGAACATACGTGCTAGAACATACGTGCTAGAACATACGTGCTAGAACATAGTGCAAGA